>NC_142769.1:10483717-10789277 GCF_988280905.1 Pimephales promelas
ACAATGTCCTGGCAAAAAAAAAAAAAAAAAAAAAATCTGTTTCTTTTCTGTTTTTCTTCAGACTTTTTTGTGGAATTGTTTGAATATAAATCGTAGAATATTATTCATGAACAAGATAAATGATTATTAATGCACTAATAAAACTGATAATTTCCAATCATTTTGTAGAAATCACATGCTACATTAATCTCTACTCGCATTTGCTTATTTGCATAAAGTTAAACTTTATAAATAATCAAGTCTTTACATACAGAGTATTTTTGGTCTAATCCCCTCATGTCCCCTCATATTATTCCCCTGCTCTAACTTTGATGGTTCATATACTACAAGAAAAACGGGTCATTGTAGAGCTAATCAGCCCCCCTGCACACATAAAAAAAAATCTTGATGGTGAAAAAGGGGCAATCAAGTGGGATCTTGAACACAAGAGGGTTAATAGAATCAATTAGGCCTTACAGTATACGCTGAGTCATGAGTCATGAGCAGGTCATTTTACCAGAGAGGGAGAGCTTGTCATCTTCAGCTGGATTTTCCCTTTGATAACTGAGGTAAATCCTCCAGCTGACAGTAATTGAGTGACCATATCTCAAATAAAGTGGAAGAGTATCTCTCTATCCCTCTTTGTATTCCTCTCCTCTATTTTTGCTCCTTAGACCTACTGTAGGACAAGAGGAGGTTAGGAAAATTGTGAGAGGATTATATATTTTTTTCCTTTTAGAGAAGGATGTGAAAGTACTACCCTATCTCACGACCAATTCGTACGAATTCGTACGAGTGATTCAAAAGTGGCTAATTCGTACTAATTCATACGACCTCACTCGTACAAATTTGTACGATTTGTCTAAACCCACGTGACGGTTATGTTTAGGGGCGGGGTCAGGGGTAGGTCATTCGTACGAATTCATACGAATTGGCTAATTCGTAAAATATGTACGATTTAGCTAAATCGGACTAATTCGTACGAGTGAGGTCGTACAAATTGTTACGAATTAGCCACCTCGTAAAATTCGTACGAATTCCCGTGAGATCGGGTTGGAAAGTACTGTAAACGCACACACAACCAACCAACCCCGGCACTGGATTGTGATTCAAACAGTGATTTTTTTTTTTAACTGATACTATTTATTTGATTGACACAGAGTTTGTAAACTGGTCAATTTCAATGCAGCACTGTTTTGTTATTCCTCAGACAGTCTGGGTTGAGTTGGATCTAGGGTGACCACCCGTCCCGCTTTGCGTGGTACTACACAGCATTTTCATTTCTCGTCCCACACGTCGCATATTGACGAAATGTCCCGCATTTTCATTTCCATCATATTTAGGAAACGTGAATGCATTCTTTTGCCTTTTTAAGAAAGCATTTTATTTATTATTTTGCAGCATAGTTTTTCACCTATATTTAACAGCACTTCGTCACAAGTACAAATACAACAGCCGTTTTTTATATCCTATCCAATGATTGAAAAGAAAGGAGTAAACACGGTCTCTAGTAGATTTTGACGACTTTCAATCAAAATGTGGACTGGTGATTCGTTCCATGTGTTCCCTGTCAGAAAACAATCGGATAATTTGGTCAATTGAAATTTTAATTTAAAGCTACACTGTGTGATTTTTACCCCCATCTAGAGGTGAAAAGGTATATGACCATCCAGTGAATATTAGTTTCTGTTCCTCTCAATTCCGATTTTATTTTAACTCCTACGGCGGCCAATGTAGTCCAAGATTAAAATGGCTTCTAGTTCGACCTCGTCCATGAGTGTTAACTCAAACGTAAACGCAAAAGGTGAAGCTTGAATTAATGGGTATGTCTCTCTTTGGCTAATGTACTGTCAAGATGGAGGGGCAACATGGCAACCGACATTAGAACCCCTTACCCGTATCTATTTTCAATGGCATATTATACACTCACGAGAACACTTTATTACTTGAACGTAATTTTATTTTTTTATTTTGTAATTTTTTATTTTTTATTTAAATTTGTAATTTTTACTTTATTACTTGAAGTAAATATACGTACATTAATAAGCACATATATTTTTTGAAAGTGTTTTTAGCTAAGAGCTGTGGTTGTTTTAATTCACATCCTTTCCAAAAAAAAAAAAAAAATGAACGTTTTTGGTTTTGGTTTTTAATATATGCTTAATATATAGCCTAAGACTGTCTATCTAATTTCATGTTGTTTTATATTTTATTTTATTTGTTCATTGTTTATTTTTGTTGGATTTTAGTTGGACTTGGTCAGAACTGTTTCTAAAATAGTTATCTGCATGATGCCTTCTGCCTTTGGGCTCAGTGATGTAGAATTTAAATGACATGTAAAATAAAGATTTTTTTTTTCTGGAAAAGGACTAAAGAACAAAGAATTTGTATCAGCTCAAAGGAAGAATACAAATGTTTTTATTAAGTTAGATACACATATAACAGTTTCAGGGTATGTTTTAGTGTTGGTAACATGTCCCTCATTGTCTCACTCAAACTTATAATCATCCCACAGTTGGTTTGTTTGATGGTGGTCACCCTAGTTGGATCCAACCCCCTAAATATAAAAAATCATTTACTTACATAAGTTTATTTGTTCAACTTGAACCACTTCATTTGCAGACTCCATTCAAACTTTGAAACTCACATTACATTTTTTTTCTAAATGCTTACACTATAAGTGGTATACTTTGCATTTGTAAAACAAACTTTTTTGCAAAATCCTAAACACAGTTCTCTACATAGACACATCATTCAAAACTAATTAAACAAAACTGTTTACTTTAGAAAACACTCCCATTTAAATACCACAATCATTTCCCAATAATGATTGAAAACACATAAATAGATTACTTGGAAATCAAAACTCAATGTTTTGAGAAAAAAAAATACATTTTTGACTCTGCATTTTTTGTTTAGTTTGTAAATATATACTGAATATGCATAGTCAAGTCACCTCTATTTCTGTAGCACGTACAGTACAGTACTTACAATACAGATTGTTTCAAATTCTGCTGTAAAGCAGCTCTAACAAGCCATTAGTGTCATTCAGCTCAAGTCAGTTCAGTGTTGATTCAGTTCAGTTCAATGTGCGTACACTGTACTGTATGTGCAGTGTATTTGTGCACACACATATGCACACACAATTGCACTCAGAACACACAGGATTTTGAATTTGAATTTGAAAAATTGTCCCCCCGTCCCCAAATTATGCCTGTGCCCAGCATTATTCACCTGATTGATTCAGAAAACAGAATATGCTGATCTGTTTTGCAATGGCTGGACTATAAAGAAGCAGACAAAATCCGACAAAATGTTACTCAATATTAAGTTCGTATATAGCCCATTAAAGACCCCCTCCGATGAAAACATTTTTTTGTTCTAGGTGTTAACATGTTCTTGTGTAATTTTTCTGATGTTAGAGGACAAATCTTACGTTCAAAGTGTTATTTCCGAGTATTTCTACATTCAAATGGCTGCATGTGAATCAGTAGCAGACGCTAAAATGCCAGCTCAAAATGACTGGAGTTATGATGTAGTAACTCCACTGGGCGGGGCCAAGCTCAGACTCTCTAAACCTTTTAAAAACAAGCACGTAGATTATGTATAATATAATAGTTAATTCATGTATAATATATAACAAAACACACCACAGATGCACGATATAAAAGAGATGGACAGGGACAATATAGAACTTTTATCTTTCCGATAATGTTTATTGCACATATTGTGTTACTTAATGCCTCTAAATGAAGAGTTCAGATGCAAAAGCCTCTAAATGCCATTTGAAAATTTCTTTTTTAATGATGATTTTTATCAAACTTGTATATTTAAGTTCAGTAATTTCACTTAAATGGCAATGATAATTACCTATTAATTGTTATTTAAGTGAAATTACTGAACTTAAATATAAAACAAAATACATCCAGACGCGGTCAATAATACGAATCTAATGTATTTCATGCGAGATACCAGCGGTCAAGTGACAAAAGAACGACTCAAACCCGAAAACTCGAGAGATGAACTAATCATTTCTCTTTCTGGTACTGACAGCATGAGGAAGAGAGGGACTAGAGGAAGAACGAAAGACTCAGACCCGGCCGATCCCGAACTCGAGACTCCAAATATTAACTAATCATTACTCGTTCCGGTCCTGCTGTATCACACACGGCATGGCAGACAGACAGTGTTGGGGAAGCTACTCTGAAACTGTAGTTTGACAAGCTACAAGCTACTCGTACGTTAAAGTACTACAGTCAAGCTACCCTTTTGGAAAAGTAGTTAGCTACACTACAAGTTACTATCAAAAAGTAGCTAGCTACATTGAAACTACTTTTACTTTTTGAACAACATACTATAAATATTATATTACCTATAATTATTATAAGATTTTATAAATTATATATTATAAATAACTGAATAAGTGTCTGATGAATGTTAATTCAAATATTTTGTGTTTAAAACAATGCAATACAATTATGATTTCATAGAGTATTGTTTTATTACACACAACACTCAAATATCTCAGACTGTTTGTCAAAAGTGCAAAATTGCAAAAAATAGCCTACTACATTGCAAGAACGAAATATACATTCAACATAAATTGCATTTAGAACATTTTCTCAAAAATAACGATTGAACTTGGACAAATAAGACCATGGGTAATTAACGTTTGTTTCTCCATCCTCAAAATCTGCCGTCACCTGGGTGTGTCACTGTCAACCCACTTCTTTACGTCAGTGAACCGTTAGCCGCAAGATGCGTGATTAAACAACAGGTGGCGGTACTGGCAAAAAATGAGTTTGTAATCTAACAAGATGAAGAATATCCTTGCATCGGGCTGATTCGCGCAGGCTCGATAATGTAGCAATGTAGCTTTTGCTCGCGCTACACCGCTACTTGCTGCAAAAAGTAATTAGCTACTGGAAAAGCTACACTGTTTAAAAAGCAACTGAGCTACTGCCAAGCTACTGAAAAATGTAGTTAAGTTAGTAGCTTCGCTACTTGTAGTAACTACTCCCCAACACTGCAGACAGATCAGAGTCAGACACTGACGAGTTGACAGCTAACGTATCGAGACATGAGAGGACAACATGACATCATGACTTTTGCGTAAACATACACGCCACTTTCGAGTCAAGTGGCGTGTTATCTCTACGCATTTTGTGCTATCCGCGTGTATGCGTGTATGTCTACGCCATTAACGTTCGCGTCATTCCGCGTGTCTGTACACGCCGTCAAATGTCCAGTCATACGGTAAATGCCATTAACCCCAGTGACGGTTAAGTTTAGGGATGGGGTTGAGGTAAGTCATATCTTTTTTGTTCCTAGGATGGTAAGGGAACAGTCATAAATGCTATTAACCCCAGTGACGGTTAGGTTTAGGGACGGGGTTGAGGTAAGTCATATATTTATATAACGTTAAGTCAACGGCGTTCATAAACACACTGAAAGGCGATTATGCGTCTTGATAGCACGCCAAAAATGGAAATACGAATTGGCGTGTCATACACACGCTACTTGATGAGATCAGTCTGGAGAGGAGGTGAACAAACCTGATAAAAATGAAGGTGCTAAGGAAAGAATGTCTTGGATCAGGAGGTGAGGTGAACTAACAGAATCAGACACCAATAGCCTGAATTTAAGACCGAGCAACTAATAAATTCATATAACATTTAAGTTGCTAATAATTTGTAACTGTAAGCTAACGGTAGAGACAGAGCTCTCAGCAACGGGAAAGGGGAGGGTCGTCTCCATGCCAACGGCTCCGCCCACAAGCCAGAGGCGAATTGCTAATGAGCTACTGCCACTCTGCTGAAGCGAAGTCCCAGAAAACGGCACAGGTTTTGTGATTTTGGCTAAAAATGGCATAATCTTAATTTAAAGACCACTGGGAATGTTTAAAAATATCTACAAAATATGATCGGAGGGGGACTTTAAACTGTTGTATCATGCTTGCAATAGCGTCTCGCCAGGTTCACACATAGGCTACTCCGTTTGCACTTTGCAGTGGGCTACATGCTGTGCTTGTTGCAGTAGGTCATGTATGCGATGCAGGAGCAGCACACGCTCATGTGCTTTCACATATGCTGCATGCGTTTGCAGTGCGCAACTGATCTGTGACTTTACCATTCATCAGAATAAAAGTTCCTGGACTGAGTTCCCCAAAAGCATCGTAAGCCTAAGTTGATCGTATAACAATTGCCACTATAGTACAATGTTTTATGGAAACGCAGCCCAGACCAGTTTCCTACATTTTTCAGAATTTTCAAGGGTATTTTCTTTTTAACTTTGAGGTAAATTAGCCTACTATAAAACACATGCATGCACACACACACACACACACAGAGAGAGAGAGAGAGAGAGAGAGTTTGAACCCTTATTTGTAATTCTCTCTCTTGAACCAATACACACTAGCCTATCTGATGTGATCTAGTATTCTTTCTCATTCTGCCTGCAGACTTCTACAGTATAAATAATGTAGCAGACAGTCACAGAACACACTTTCCTATTCAGAACTCTGCAAAGTCCTTACACAACACACTCTCTCTCTCACACACACACACACACACACACACACACGCAGCTGCACTGTTTGAGCATTTGGAAATTAAAAGAGAATGCTTTGAAACACAGTAAGAATTCTTTCTCCCTAAATCAGCACTGTGTTGAATACTTTTGAGTGTGTGTGTGTGTGTGTGTGTGAGAGAGAGTGTGTTGTGTAAGGACTTTGCAGAGTTCTGAATAGGAAATATATATATATATATATATATATATATATATATATATATATATATACACACACTCAAACACCAGACACGTGAACAAACACATTTGTCCAGTTTTTAATGTATTGCAAATTAATGCAAAATAACATTTGATATCCAGCTGTTGCTTTCTGGCAACATTGTACCATAGTGAAACACAAGTATTACCAAACCATCATATCATCAAGTTATCATATCAAGTTAACATATTCATCTTCATCCTCTATCTTCACTCTCACCCTCACTACAGTATGACCTCATATTCCTCATCACATGACAGCTCATCCTCACCCTCATCAACTGACAGTTGTGTTTAATACCTTTTTCATGTGTTATAGAAAATGTGCAGATATAGTATGTGAATAAATATTCTTATAAGTGCATAAGAAAATAATGCAAAAATACAAATAGATAATTTTAACTCTTTTCCATTCCAACCTAGTATGCCTGGTATGGTCTTAAGGTGATTCCATTGTGGTACGATGTTGCCATAAGGAAACACACAGTTGTTGTTTTTTTTGTTATGTCCTCTAAAACATTTGATGATTTATAATGTAAAGTTCTCGAAAATACTTATTTACTTACCGGTGAAAGAGACTCCTATTTTTGTGGGTGATTAACTGGATGCAAATTAGTGCAAAATTCCTCTTTTCATTGGGGAAAATAAGGAGCCATGTGACCTGTGCACATGTGCTGACACAAGGCTTGTTTGACTTGAACAGGCGCTGCACAGACTGATCGGTTTATGACATCAAAGTACCGCAGGAGCGATTGAAAAGCATACGTAGCCGTCTGCTCTCTAATCATCACTCTCGCGGTATTTTGATGTCATTCACCAATCGGTCTGTGCAGTGCCTTTTCAAGCCGATCAAACCTACAAAATGGACCCCTGTGGGCAGTGTTGTGCAAGTTACTTCCAAACTGTAATAGGTATTACTTGTTACTGTTATTTAAAAGTAATTCATTACCTTACAATATTACTGTCCCAGAATTGTAATGCGTTACATTGCTCATGTATTACTTTTGAGTTACTTTCACCAAAATAACTAAGTAGAACTTAACTTTTGGGCTGTAACGATAAGCAATATGAAACCGAAATCTCGATTCGCCACACGACTCAGATCCACGAACCTATCGCGACACACCTCTTCCAACTCCAGCGTTATTCTCCTTACCGTCCAGATCCAATGCTGCCTTATCTTTAAATTAGGCTATTAATATTATTTGAAGTTAACATTATAAAATACGTAGACCTACACCACAAAACTAGTTGAGGATAAATTATTTAAAATTGGGGAAGTCCAGCATTATGGACATGACATTTGCAGTCAAAACTTGAAATAAAAATTCTCAAAAAATACATGTATTGAAACGTATATAGGCTACTTCCTTAAAGGACTCCAGACATTAGATTAGACAAATATCAGTCTATGTTTTATTTTTAATATTAGGGAAAAGACACACATTCATGCGTGACAAAAAAATAGGAGGCAAAAAATATGTTTTTTGTAATTCTGTGAATTACACTGCGCAAATCGGATGAGGAAGGGTTGGCTCTCCAGTCTCCATAGAACTTAAAATATTCATTTTATTTTAGTTTTCGTGTTCACATTTATGAGGAAAAAACAATGTTACAGACGCGACCGCTCTGAACTGGCACTAAAAGACTGCTTTAAAACTTTCACATAGTCTGTTGCCTTTAAGAAGTAAAAGCAGACAATACACTGTAATACAACTGTAATACAAGCCTCACTGAACATGTAACGAGTAAAATATTACTGAAAATTGATTAGTAATGCCTTACACTACTGCGTTACAGCAAAAAGTAATATGTTACTGTGATGTATTACTTTTGTAATGCGTTACTCCCAACACTGCCTGTGGGTCCATTGAGCACTTTTTTTGCACTTTCATTAATTAGTATTTGACTTTTTTCCTGAGATAAGTTTGACCAATAAATGAGTGTCCCATTTCATTCAAAATTTACTAAAATAGCCTGGAGGCAACACCGTACCATAGAGGGATATATATATATATACACTGAACCAAATTATAAACGCAACACTTTTGTTTTTGCCCCCATTTGTCATGAACTCAAAGATCTAAGACTTTTTTATGTACATAAAAGGCCTCAAATATTGTTCACAAATCTGTCTAAATCTGCACTTCTCCTTTGCTGAGGTAATCCATTCACCTCACAGGTGAGGCATATCAAGATGCTGATTAGACATCATTATTATTGCACAGGTGTGCCTTAGGCTGGCCATAATAAAAGGCCACTCTAAGGCCCCGTTTACACGAGAACGATTCCAGGTGAAAACGTCCAAATATTTTATCGGATGTGCCTTTCGTTTACACGGCGACGGCGTTTTTGAGGCTTTAAAACGCAAAAAAGTGAAACCACCCTCCAGAGTGGAAATCTTAAAAACGCTCCACCGCCGCGTTCCCGTGTAAACGGTAAAAATGCAAAAGTCTGCTTGACAGTGAAGGTTGTACGCAGGCGCATGGACTTGGTGTTGTTGTAGTATGCACTCTTAGCCGCCTGAAGTGCATACTACATTGAATTTCACACACTTTTGCGTCACCATTTGCACGCGGATTTCCCACACAAAACGCTCGTCTAAACGCAGAATAAAAAGTGATGACGCAACGCCACTTTTGCGTTTTCTCTTCAGAATCGTTTCTGTGTAAAAATAGCCTAAATTGTGTAGGTTTACTGTATTGAAAAGGTTGTTAATTATGGCCTGTGGAATGTTGGTCCACTCCTCTTCAATGGCTGTGCGAAGTTGCTGGATATTGGCAGGACCTGGAACATGCTGTCGTATACGCCGATCCAGAGCATCCCAAACACATTAAGTCATGCTGAATGTCCACCAGAGCTGTTGCCCGTGAATTGGATGTTAATTTTGCTACCATAAGCCATATCCAAAGGCGTTTCAGAGAATTTGGCTGCACATCCAACCGACCACAGACCACGTGTAAACACACCGGCGCAGGACCTCCACATCCAGCATCCTCACCTCCACGATCATCTAAAACCAGCCAACAGGACAGCTGCTGTAACAATCGGTTTGCATAATCAAAGAATTTCTGCACAAACTGTCTGCACTTTGGAGAGATGTTCTCTTCACGGATGAATCCTGGTTTTTACTGTACAGGGCAGATGGCAGACAGCATGTATGGCGTTGTGTGGGTGAGCGGCATGGGCGTAATTTGCGGGGGGGTTAGGGGGGTTATGACCCCTCAAAAATCAGACCCAGCTATATAACCCCCCCCAATATCATCACATCATTCAGATTAGAATAAATATGAAATATTCTGAATTAATGTTAAATACATTTGCCAGCAAGAAAGATAGTATCATATTTTAAATAATTTGTAATGTACCCCCCGCCCACCGCACCGACTTGGTATTACCCAACCCGCTTTCTCTACCAAGTTTGTTTACTATGTTGCGCAGTCGCTGGGATGAATGGTTTGAGGAAATAGCTAACGGTGCATTCTAACGGATAGAAAGATGGAAAGGACATTGAAAGGCATCCAGACAACGATTTTTTTAATTGTTGGTCAGCTCCAAAAAAAAGAAAAATCCTGACCAAACGGAGGTACCCCATTTAGCTGTTTCTCAAAGTGCGGCGCTTGTGCGCGGCCTACTGTTGGGGAATAGAGACGAGTGGGGCACGACAAACAGGTGGGGCTCGGAACCCTTTCCTACCTCAGAAGTGGGGAATAAAAGTATATCACAATGTATTTCTAATACAGGAACGGCAAATAAGCATGTTACCATTTACAAAAAAAAAATATTCAATAAATAAATAAATTAATAAATATGGCGCGAGTTTAACCCCCCCCCCCAATGGTAGACCCAAAGTTACGCCCTTGGTGAGCGGTTTGCTGATGTCAATGTTGTGGATTGAGTGGCCCATGGTGGCGGTGGGGTTATGGTATGGGCAGGCGTATGTTATGGACAACAAACACAGGTGCATTTTATTGATGCCATTTTGAATGTAGATATACTGTGACGAGATCCTGGCCCATTGTTGTGCTATTCATCCATAACCATAACCTCATGTTGCAGCATGATAATGCACAGCCCCATGTTGCAAGGATCTGGGAGCTGAATCCCAGATTTTGCATGGCCAGCATACTCACCGGTCACCCATTGAGCATGTTTGGGATTGTCTGGAACGGCGTATATGACAGCATGTTCCAGGTCCTGCCAATATCTAGCAACTTCGGACTGCCATTGAAGAGGATTGGATCAACATTCCACAGGCTGCAATCAACAACTTGATCAACTCTATGAAAAGTAAATGTGTTGAACTGCGTGAGGCAAATGTTGGTCACACCAGATACTGACTGGTTTTCAGTATCTAGTTTAACTGCTAAAACCAAACCACCATCACATAAATGTAATAGTTGGATGCTGTGAGCTGAATCTCAGATTGTGTGGGTCATAGGGCTCGTTTTACACCTGCCGTTAACATGCGACCTGTATCCAAAGGTTGTCCATGTACACACTAAAAAAAAAAAAAAAAAAAAAGTGTGTTTGTGATCGCAATGTTATGACTTGTGTGTCCTGGCTGGTAGAGAGGTACTTGGATGCATTATGAACAGATCTCAGTGTAATATAGTGATGTGCACTTTTGTATGTGCAGTTTTTATTTGTATTATTATGTATTAATTTACTGACAATTTACTGTTGTTGTTGTTAATTTGAAATTAAATTGTGTGATTTATTGATTTACCAGTCACAGGTCAAAGTCACACAAAACCCCACACCAGTCCATCACGTTGCTGTATTTTTATCCAGTCCGTCACGTTGCTGTATTTTAGACAATCAAGAGCAGGAAGAGCAGATTTTGGTCACGACATCTATGCAATGTAGGCTGTTATTTGCAACATCTTCTACCTCATTTTGCGAGGTTTGAAATGTGTAGCCTAGCGACTGGAAGCACTTTCTAAAAGAAACCGTGTCACTTCAGGTGGACTTTGCAACAGCATCATTCCATTACAGACTTATTTTAAATATTGTGTGGGAAACAGATCCAATAAGTTAACCAGATTCAGAAGCCACTTGTTGTTGACAAGAGTAAAGACCAATGATCTGATCGGCTTGGTTAGATCACATTGATCTCATCATGGTAATTACAAGTGTAAACACAGCAGGGTTTAGGTGTGTAGGCTAACAGTTCAAACTAGAATGTACATTTCCAGAAGAGAATGTGAAGTGGTGCTTGCAGTGGCAAAACTCACCGCTCGGTTGCTAGGGTGTTCTGAGTGGTTGTTATGGGGTCGCTAGGCTGTTGCTAAGGTGTTCTGGGTGGTTTTTAGGCTGTTGCTAGGCTGTTGCTAGGGTATTCTGGGTGGTTGCTATAGTGTTGCTAAGCGGTTGCTAGGGTGTTCTGGGTGGTTGGTAGGGTGTTGCTAAGCGGTTGCTAAGGTGTTCATGGTGGTTGCTAGGGTGTTGCTAGGCAGTTGCTAGGGTGTTCTGGGTGGTTGCTATGGTGTTGCTAGGTGGTTGCTAGGGTTTTGCTATGCAGTTGCTAGGGTGTTCTGGGCAGTGTTGGGAGTAATGCATTACAAAAGTAATACATTACAGTAACATATTACTTTTTGCTGTAACGCAGTAGTGTACGGCATTACTAATCAATTTTCAGTAATATTTTACTTGTTACTTGTTCAGTGAGGCTTGTATTACAGTTGTATTACAGTGTATTGTCTGCTTTTACTTCTTAAAGGCAACAGACTATGTGAAAGTTTTAAAGCAGTCTTTTAGTGCCAGTTCAGAGCGGTCGCGTCTGTAACATTGTTTTTTCCTCATAAATGCGAACACGAAAACTAAAATAAAATGAATATTTTAAGTTCTATGGAGACTGGAGAGCCAACCCTTCCTCATCCGATTTGCGCAGTGTAATTAACAGAATTACAAAAAATATATTTTGCCTCCTATTTTTTTGTCACGCATGAATGTGTGTCTTTTCCCTTAATATTAAAAATAAAACATAGACTGATATTTGTCTAATGTCTGGAGTCCTTTAAGGAAGTAGCCTATATACGTTTCAATACATATTTTCTGAGAATTTTTATTTCAAGTTTTGACTGCAAATGTCATGTCCATAATGCTGGACTTCCCCAATTTTAAATAATTTATCCTCAACTAGTTTTGTGGTGTAGGTCTACGTATTTTATAATGTTAACTTCAAATAATACTAATAGCCTAATTTAAAGATAAGGCAGCATTGGATCTGGACGGTAAGGAGAATAACGCTGGAGTTGGAAGAGGTGTGTCGCGATTCTGTAGGTTCGTGGATCTGAGTCGTGTGGCGAATCGCGATTTCGGTTTCATATTGCATATCGTTACAGCCCAAAAGTTAAGTTCTACTTAGTTATTTTGGTGAAAGAAACTCAAAAGTAATACATGAGTAATGTAACGCATTACAATTCTGGGACAGTAATATTGTAAGGTAATGAATTACTTTTAAATAACAGTAACAAGTAATTCCTAATGTATTACAGTTTCGAAGTAACTTGCACAACACCGGTTCTGGGTAGTTGCTTGGGTGTTTTGGGTGGTTGCTATGGTGTTGCTAGACGGTTGCTAGGGTATTCTGGGTGGTTGATAGGGTGTTTTAGGTGGTTGTTATGGTATTCTTGGTGGTTGTTCTGGTGTTACTAGGTGGTTGGTAGTGTTCACATATAGTTACTATAGAGTTTGTATAACGTTTGTGGCATGATTTAGCACTTCAATATTAGCATGTAGCTATTCAAAGCATGTTTAGCATGTTGAAAGTTCTGTGTGCTAACACATCGCGATACAATGTTCTGATGCTGAGATATAGCTGTTGCAAAATGGTTGCTAAGGTACTCTGTTTGGTTGCTAGGGAGTGGCTTGTTAGCTGCCAATCATGAAACTCCAAAGGCTGCTTGTCGTATCGTATGTGCTACAGTATGTTCAGGAAACAAAATGACTTTACTGTCAAATAAAAATAAAAACAAATAATCAAACTGCAAGCAATAGCACAAATACAACAAATTCTATGGCTAACTTTATATATTGAAAACGTTATACATAAAACAGTTTGGTGGACCTTTGGAGATCTCATAGGGTTTGTTTGAGAGGTTATCAGAAACTTTTAAGACTTTTGAGGAGACTCATATTATTGATGTTTTAGAGGTGCAATAACAGAATCAAAGTTGCATAAAAGCACAACCTCTGCTCAGGGCAAGAGAGCTGAAGCTAATGGAGGGCAGACGATGTGAGATGAATTGTGTTGCTTTTGAGATCAATGTTGTGAAGAATCTCTCTCTTTCTCTGATGCTCAGGTGCGGTTGGTGGTGGAGCTGGTTTGGCCTCTGTTTCTATTCTTCATTCTTGTGGCGGTCAGATCCACCAATCAGCCTATTTATAAAAGCCAGTGTAAGTATTGCTCAACTTCAGTTATTCCCTGAATCCTCACTCTCAAACAGTTTGCAAATGTTTTTTTACGCCAAACATTTTCTAAATGTACTAATAAAACAAATGTATTTATGTCTGGGAGTTACTGAGAATCACGTCGAAAGCAAATTGGTATTATTCATTAAAACGTTTGCATTTGATATTAAACGAACTACGTGAAATGCTAATTTATTGCATACTGAATGCGCAGTGTGAATGACTAGGGACATTATCACCCTTCTTAAACCACAAGTTGGATACATAAAGCTGAAAACGCTAAATTAATTGTGAATAAATTCTTCTTCCCAGGCCACTACCCCAATAAGCCCCTCCCATCAGCAGGTGTGTTGCCATGGGTACAGGGCATGTTGTGTAACATACAGAACCCGTGTGTCAGTTATCCCACACCTGGTGAAGCACCCGGACAGGTGAACAACTTCAACGACTCCACGTGAGTGTCAGATCAACAAAAGGACTATCCATGCAAATGCAGTGTGCTCTGTTTACTTAACATGGATATATTTACACAATGAATGCCTAAATGAATGCAGACCCAACTTATAGGAAGCATAATAATATTGGAAAACACTTTACAATAAGGTTTTATTTATTATCATTAGTTAAATACATAGTTAATATATTACAAAAGCTTTATGTAAGTTAATGAATTAATTAATGTTAACAAGTGTTACCATAATTTTTGATTCTTTAAATTGCTTTTACTTTTATTTAGAGTATCAAAGGTTTTGATTGAAGTTCAGTCACTCCTGGCAGATCCGGCCCTCTTCAGTAACATTCAACTGATCTCTGATGATGTCGGCCAATGGATGTCCGTCCTGCAGAATGCCAACCCAGCTGGAGGTAAATGTCTATGTTTCCTTTTCTAAAGGTGATATTATTTTTAACGTTTTATCTCACAATTATTACTTTATTTCTCAGAATTGCAATTCTGACTTTATAGCATGCAATTTATATCGCACAATTCAGAATTTTTGATGTAAACTCAATTGTGAGGTTAAAAGTCACAATTATCTTCTAAAATGTTTTATTCTGAGGCGTAAACAAGCTTCCATTGATTTGCCTGCTGGCATTTTTTTTTTTTTTTTACAAGATCATCTTAAATCGATTGACAGTTTTGTCTAAGTAGAACTGCTGTTATGAACACTTCACACATCCCAGTTCAGCTGTGTGGTTTTTCTTTTCCACCAATCCCATGAACATAAAATAATTGGCAGTATTTCCACAGTACGACACTGCATTGTGAGTAATCAAACGTGGGCTTTTGAGCATCATTATTAGATCATCATTACCATTATCATCTTTCAAATAGAAGTAAAAATAGAGGCAAATTAATCAGTTGTTGACTTGAGTTTAGAGTGCAAAATTTGTGCATTTCTGGTTCAAATATGCCTCCATGCAATATAGTCTATTTTAGTTCATTTTTAATAATATGCCAATTCAACGCATTCTCATCCCAAAGCGCCATATACAACGCTTTTGCAAAAGCTTAAATATCCAACGCACATGGCACCCTTTAACGTCTAATGAGACGCTTCGGTTATGGTTAAGTTTAGGTATGGTGTAGGGTAAGGGTTAGACCACTAGGGGGCGCCTTCTGCCCAAATATATCTGCGTCTCATTTGACGTTAAAGGGTGCCATGTGCGTTGGATATTTACGCTTTTGCAAAAGCGTCCTATATGGCGCTTTGGGATGAGAACGGGCTCGCCAATTTTAATGCAAGTAGACAACATTTTTATGTAGTTAGCTCACTTAAAGGGATAGTTCACTTTAAAATTAATTTTTGACATGTTTTAGCTTACCTCAAGGGCATCCAAGATGTAGGTGTCTTTGTTTCCACAGTATTTTCAATTTGGACATTTTCCAGTCAAACCATTCTTGTCTGTCAGTCATACACTGGAGGCTAAGGGGGTCCACCAAAAGCATGCACAGAGAAGTCAAAATTAAACATGATTTAATGACTCGTAAATGTAAGTACACATTGATGGCCTAAGACACGAAACGAGCGGTTTTTGTGAGAAAACGAACAGTATTTATATCGTTTTCACCTCTTGTAATCACAGTGACGTCCAAGTGATCTGAATCAGTTGTGCAATGTCCAACTGAACAGAACTGAATCAGTTCAATGTTACGGCGGAAGTGATCGCTTGCGTGTGACGTCACTCAATATTTACACGGAGATTTCGGAAGTTTTACCTTTTACTAAATATATTTAGATATACCGAAATCGTCAGATCATTCTGTCATGGCTATGATTACAAGAGGTAAAAACGATATAACTGTTCGTTTTCTCACACAAACCGCTCGTTTCGTGTCTTAGGCCATCAATGTGTACTTACATTCACGAGTCATTAAATCATGTTTAATTTTGACTTCTCTGTGCATGCTTTTTGGTGGACCCCCTTAGCCTCCAGTGTATGACTGATAGACAACAACGGTTTGACTGAAAAATGAATGTCAAAATTGAAAATACTGCGGAAACGAAGACACCTACATCTTGGATGCCCTTGAGGTAAGCTGAAACATATCAAAAAATAATTTCAAAGTGAACTATCCCTTTAAGGACTCATTAAGCAAAATTAAACCAGAAAAAGTTTTGGAGTTTGTATAATATGGCAATTTAAAACATCTTGTATAATCCTGTGTTTTTTATTTTTGTTTGGTTTTTATTATTGTTTTTATGCAAATTGTATTTTTTTTTTTTTTTGTAACTCGCTTTACATGAAGATAACCTCAGATGCAATGGCATTAAAATATATTCTATAACTACTATTGCCCTTGCTGTTCTTACACAATGATGTGCACAACTAGAATGGACGCGCACTTGAATTGACTACAGAGGCACTGTGCAATTTACAGCTGCAGTTGTTGTTTAGTAGGTGCAGGTCGTATATCTTGCCGCTCTGCTGTTGTTTGTTCATACCGTTTAGTCTAATGATATTCAGATTTCTGAGGGAGCTCATTTGCAAATAGGCCGTGTTGTCAGGACGTGGTCACCGCTGCAGGCCTATTTGCATTCTGGGGCCATGAACTTCTATTATACAAGATTAAATTCATCAGCAGATCTAAGAGAGAGTAATTAACTCACAACGCTGCCAGAGACTCGCCGATAGAGGCGGCCAATCATAGCGAGCGTGGAATAAAGCGGCCAATGGGAGCGCAGGGTGACGCCATGGCAGCCGGAGATGATTAAGGTGCGAGGTGACGACTCCAATCTCTCTCGAACAGAGCTTATCCGCGCACATGTGTTTGTGCGTAAGCCGGTCTGTCTGCGACCTACCTGATTGGTGTTGAAGAGGATTGTAGAGATGACAACAAAGACGCAGATAAGATGCAGAGTGTAATGATGTGCCCTCTGTAATCAGCGCCGCTGTCTGATACTCGTCGAGCGCTGGGCCGCTAATTAGCACGGCTCTATACATATTACCCGGGTCAGGTTTCTTTCTTTTTTTTTCACGTTCTCAAACACATCCGCCCATTCATGAGAATTACAACAGCTCTCTCTAGGGCGCAGTCAGACCTCCATCCACCCTTGATGTCTAAACACACAAGCTTTCATATGCCTAATTGGCTTTCATGGTCTTTGTGCAAGCTTGTGGGAGGAATTTGCAGTTGCATGATGACAAAACAGCGTGTTGCCTTATAGCTAAATGAGTCTTTAACGGGCTAACACGTGTTTAATAAGCCACATCCTCTCCTTCAATCACAACCTCAATTTACCCAAAGCGCTCGCAATACACTTCGACCTCCTCTTGAAAACATGTTATACAGAATTTTCTAAGATAAATGTGAAATGAAATAAATACGTTTTTTTGTTTAGACTACAAAAATATATATTTTCTGTCTGTCTGAACCTATGTAAGCTACACTAAGGACAATGTGCTAATATTCCCTATTTAATTTCTCTGTTAGGTCAGTCCATTCCGCTTCGCAATTTGCTGAGAACCAACGAGACGTTTTCAGAATATCTGACGAACAGCCTTTCTGTGCCAAGCACAACAGCCACGAGCCTGATGAGGGTGAAAGTTCGGCTCGGCCAGGTACGTCATCTACAAAGACAGATGGAGAGCCAGAAAGATAAAGCGACGCTGTATATTTTAGTGCAGACTGGAGGAGATCCAATATCCCTTAATGAAAAATCAGCCGAGAGTCCTGGCGCTTCTACAGAAACTCAATCACATCCACAAAGCCCTGTGTTTTACCTCAGCAATAAAGCTTGTTGTTTAAGCTAGATTCACATGGCAGTAAAATGTCAAACACATGTAGTTTAAACTTCGAAAGCAAAACTCAATAGGCACAGAAATATTTAGAGGGCAATTTAAACTCAAATTATAAAAATGAAGAAATAAAAACATTGATGTTATAAATTACAATTGTCATGTAAAATGGCAAAAGAATCTTTGATAATTAAAGGCCTAAAACAAATGTTTTATTTCACACTATAAGTTACAATACTAATGTTATAAATTTCTCACTTTCAAACATTCAAATCCTCAAGCTTTTATTTTGACACTTTATTTAATACTGATAAAAGTGCTGAAAATGTAGACATACCTACTCATTTCATTAATTTTTAATTTCTTATTTAATTATCGATTTGATTAATTATCGATTGTTTCTGCCACAGAAGAAAAATAAAAATAAAAAAGGTAATCGCAACTTTTTGTCTCACAATTCAGACTTTTTTTCTCGCAAATGCAAGTTAACATCTTGGAATTCTGATTTTTCTCTGATTTGCCTGATATTACTCGCTAATGCGAGAAAACTGTGAGTTTATATCTCGCTATTCTGACTTATAACTCGCAATTGTAAAAAAACAAACAAACAAAAAAAAACATGTCAGAATTGTACGGAGCTCCTAAGGGACCTCTAAAAAATTAAAATGCTCACGTGAAACGTATCTAGTGCGAACAATAAAACTATCGCGAGCGCACTTGAGTTTCTTTTGCGCATGCAAAGTCAAAGTCCCTCTAGGGGCTCCATAGAATTGCGAGATAAGAAGATGCAATTGCTTCTTTTCCCTATATGGCATTAAGCTATATCGAGATTTCACTTTTATTTCGATTAGTAGTGCAGCAACATTTTATTTTATTTTAACTTTGCATTTGATTAATTAGTAGCTTTTCATCAATTCATGAACCCCCTTTTTGAGGTTTGCAATCGCTGATCTGAGATAACATGGATCATCAGGTTTCAATTGTGAAATATATTCATTTGTGAGGACAAAACAAAAAAGTATTTGTTCATGGCTCAGTATAACTTAGCAACAAAAAATGTTGCCTTTATATTGATCGTTCAAAATGTTATCTAAACTCAAAGATGATTCCAGGCGGTATTCTAGAAAGTAGGTTTTGGGACTTACCTGGGTACGTTTATTCAGGGTAAGCAGAAAACCTCAACTTTCAGTTCCAAAACAGCAAGTCTGAACCCTGAATATTCAGTGCATGCTATTGGTGAGGTTCCAGTGGGCGTTGGATTTTGCACAACATACATATATATATATATATATATATATATATATATATATACTGTATATATATAGAGAGCTTCTTCATCGACATAGTAAAAAAAATAGTGTCCATTTTAGGGCTGAACGATTAATTGCATTTGCGATAATATCGCGATATGAAACGTGATTTTTAAACTGCAAAAGCTGCGATTACACTCTGGTCATGTGACGCGAGAGAAAAACACAGTCTGCAGTCAGTCTATGGATGTAGCCTCAAATTGGCACGCTTCACAGGCCTGGCAAACAGGAAAGAACAGTTTATGTTTGATTTATGTGATTATTATGTTTTAATATATATAATTAATATATAATGTTTAATAATATATTCAGAGAATTTCAGAATCGAGTCTGAGCTTAAGTGAGATGCGTGATGACGCAACGTGAGCTATAGAAACAGCCATATTCTCTCTCTCTCTCTCTCTCTCTCTCTCTCTCTCTCTCTCTCTCTCTCTCTCTCTCTCTCTCACTCACACACACAAACGCGCGCACACGAGCGAAACCGCTCAAGCCAAAAATAATCTTTCATAATGTTCGGAAACGAATTACAAGGACATGTACAAGGACTTTATCGCACTGGTTGCCGTTTTGCTTGATGTTAATCTTGCAGTTCGCGGTCTCGCCCGCCAGAATTTTCCTCACAAATGCTCTACTGAGGCAAATATGTTCTATGAATTCTCATTCTCTGATATTCGATTTAAAATACTGACACTTTGTGCAGAGCGGTCGTGCATGCGGCTGTGAGCGACTCATTGGTTAATGTACTGGCATCTCAAAATACTTTTATGACGCGAAATGAATGTAAACAAGGTATCTTAAACCACATTTTATATTTCAAATATTTCAAAAGGGATCTGTGCATATAGTGTAGCTTATAGCAGCTTATCAGATCTAAACTGAGAAGACAAATCACTCACAGCTCTTGAATGGAAAACGTTCAGACAGCCTACTTTTAAATACTGAAAGCACTCTTTGTTTATTGCTTGTTTTTAACTGTTATTAACGATATTAATTACTAAAAAAAAAAAAAAAATAGATCATGAGGTGCCTAAAGATTCCCATCCCTACTATACAATGATTTTATTGCTTGTCTTAATATAGAAGATAAAGAACTTAAAGTAGCCTAATCACATGTTAAATTGCAATCGCAAAAGTGGTTAAAAAATTGCAATTAGATTATTTTCCAAAATTGTGCAGCCCTATCCATGGTGACTTCTGGTTATATGCTTGGTATGTCATTGGGTATGTCAAGTTCCATACTCCTTCAATATGAACTTAGTCCAGACATGGTTTTAGAATTTGCACTTTCTGAAATACCATCCAGGTGTGTCTCTGATGTTCATCTGAGTTTTTGTTTTGATATCCTAACTGTTTCCTTCTCTGTTGTGTAGTTGCCTGCGCTCTCAAGTGAGGGAGATCTGCGCTCTGTGCTCTGCAGTGATGAATCAGTCAATCGCATCCTGGAGTTTAATTCATCCAATCAGAAGGCGGATTTTCAGAATATCACATGCTCCTTGACAGCCAATCAGCTTCTCCAAGCCAGACAAGTATTCATGCAGAATGTTGACAACATGAAACTTCTAAATGCAGTGAGTAAACCTCCTTTATTTCTGTGAGTGGGACTATTTTACTAAATTAAAAAAAAAAAAAAAAAAAAATCAGTATTATTGTATTTTCTAGTAAAAATAACATGATATATTTACTTGAGGCAAAAATGTTAAATAACAAATAAAATGTTGCCGCTCTTTAATGTGGAGTGACAGATACGTTCTTTACTACAAGTTACAGCACACAATCACCATTTTAAACATCAGAAGTCAAAAAAGACCATATCAAATTTCATATCACATCTCTTGTAAACAATCAGTGTTTATACCTTGGAAAGACGTCATTAAAACAGCTTGTAAAGAATGTCACGCAATGTTACATTTACCTTAAAGCAATTCAATGTTCATAAACGTGTTATTTACCTAGATAAATAACTAGAGAAGCATTTTGCTATTATATATTCATTGTATTTTATATACATACACAATCTATTGACTTAGTTATTAGATATGTTTGAATCTGTCATGAAACAAGTTTTTATGACAGTCACTATATCTGTTTCAAATACAAATTGTTTCATAAAAATAATTATATAATTTCAAAAGTTGATATAAAACAGACATGTAATTTAAATGTGTATACGTTTTTATTGTATAGCGTTAAATATTAAACTTGATATATATATATAGTATATTATGCATTACTAAATTCAGCTGAAGTAAAACATTTATACAGCATCGATGAGTGTGTCTGTGTTTTCAGCAGCGCAGAATGTCTTTGGAACGTTCAGAAATCTCTCCTCAGAATCTCACCTTCGTACACATCTTAGAGAGAGAGGGGGGAGGGGGGGCACATATTGTACACAAAGCTCTCAGGAGCTCTTACAGAATAAAACTATTAACAGAAGTGAAGCTCTGCAGCTACAAATGGGACTAAATGGAATGCGGCACTGAGAGGAGCGCATGGACACAATAGGCGTCTTTGGGTCTGGCAGAGACATGGAAGGATGTTAAATAACTGCGTTATGTGGTGAACATGACCGATATACTCTCTGAGCTCAATGAAGGGCAGCCACTTCTTCAGAAGTATACAGTAGAAACACTTGAACATGTGATTTATGTCGAACAGTGAAACAAGGTCATGTCCAAGGCATCTATTTTCTTAATATCTAGTAAAGGAAAGTGCATTGGTTTAATTATATGGATGTTTATATATGAGTAATTAAATTTTTAGGGCCCTATGACATTTAATATTTTTTTCCCCCAAATTCTGTGCATTCCGTTTTAATGATAAATTTAACTTTTAATAATTAAAAAGCATCTAAATCAACATCTAATAAATTGAATTCATAAAACTTTAACTATTTATTTATTTATTTATTACAGTAATAGGGCCATATAAAATTTTTCGAAATTCTGTGTTGCCCGTTTATATTTTTGTGGATTTATGATTTGATAGAAATTTTGTATCTAATACAGAGATAATAATCAAATCAAGGCAGGCATATTACAGGTGAAACTCGAAGAATTAGAATATTGTGCAAAAGTTCATTTAATTCAGTAATTCAACTTAAAAGGTGAGACTAATATATTTTATAGACTCATTACATGCAAAGTGAGATATTTCAAGTCTTTATTTGTTATAATTTTGATTATTATGGCTTACAGCTTAAAACCTTCTTTTAAGTTGGTTTCACCTTTTAAGTTGAATTACTGAAATAAATGAACTTTTGCACGACATTCTAATTTTTTTGAGTTTCACCTGTAATCTGACAACCCAGAAAACAAAGGTGAATCTTTTGCTTACCTGCTTTTAGAGAGAACTTTAACCCATTTCAAATAATTATAATGTAGACATCACTTAAACTTTTGCTTAAACACATTATAGCATTGGCAACTTAAAAAAAACTGAGGTGTGCTCTTATCTGGGATATCATAAATTCATATAATTATCACATATAACAGGGCTGTTAAATTCAACATTATGATCTCTCAAATATTTTTAGCGGTACAGTACTATTCCATTTGACACATAAACATGTTATGCGTTTACAAAAATATGTCAGAAAGATGTAGCAGTTTTTGAGTTATAAAGGGAAATATGGAAAGGTTACAACTGCCCTTGGCCTTTCATATATGTTCAACCATTTGTTCTTATATTCACATTTAAGACATTTATCATCCACTCTCATCCTGAAGGGATTTGGGTTTGGTTCTGAGAGGTTGGGAGCATAAATGTTCTCCAGATGAATAAAGAAAAAGCCATTTGCCACGGAATCCCCTGTGCAGATAAATACTTCAACACACACACACACACACGCTTCCCTTTTGCCTCTTTCTGAACCTCCCTTTCCTTCTAAAGTAATCGCTATTGAATGTGTGAAGGTCAAAGAGATAGACACAGAGATAGTGCTGGCTAAGAGGCCAGTGAACGGGAGTTTATTAAGGTTGTTTTAACTGCCTGACATCCCAGGCTCCGAGAATAAACTCTGAAAATCTAATGATCTTTATAGATTGAACCGTACTTCGCTTCAGTTCAGTAATACAGTCTTAATCTTTGGCTCTGTGAGGCAGAACCCATGTAATACACAATTAAGCTCAGAAAAAAAAAAAAAAATCAGTAATACTAAAATGAGTTTTTTCTTCTTCTTTTTTTTCTGATTCAGCTTCCAATAGCATTGGGTCTGAACCGCCTGGAGACGGGCGTACTGATGGCAAAAACCGGCGTTCATATCACTCCACTAATGACAGTGGTGAGTTTTCAGTTTTGGATGAATGGACAAATGTAAAATGTTATCCAGGAAAAGGATACAATAGTGTGTCCCATGAGGTTTCAATTTAGAGGCACAAATCCCATGTTTTGTCTTACGAAACCTATTAGATATGTTGGATAAACAAACATATCTTCACACCAACTAAATCTTCTCTGGAAGATCAGTAAATACTGTAATCGCTTTTCATTTCCACTGTTGTCAATGTTATTCTATGTATTTTTGTATTTATTATACAACTATTTATTTATTTTAAGAATAATGAATACTTTTATTGTTTAATTAATGAAAAAATATAATTTAAAAAATAACAAAAGTACACCTATTTAGACATACTAAAGTTGCTAAACAGGATTTGCTAAAATTGTAAAACTCATAAATAAGTTAAAGAAAATAAAACAGCTTATATACTCCTTGTAGTTTGACATCCTGATGGTTTCCTGAAATACACTACCTTTCAAAAGTTTCGAGTGTTTTTAAATCTCTTGGCTACTTATATTATATACAAAAACAGTAATATTGTGAAAAATTATTGTAATCCACAATACGTGTTTTCTATGTGAACTTTTTTTTCTTCTAATTTATTTCTGTGATGCAAAGCTGAATTTTCAGCATCATTACTCCAGTCTTCAGTGTCACATGATCCTTCAGAAATCATTCTAATATGCTGATTTGCTGCTCAAGAAACATTTCTTATTATCAGTTTTAAAAACAATTGTGCCATTTCATATTTTTGTGGAATTTTTTTTTGGTTCTATTTATATAAACCATTTGTATTATGTTATTTCCATTGCTATAGCACAACATTTAGGTTATGGAATTATCCCATTTATTTTCTCCATACAGAAATAAAGTTTGCATAGTTTAAAACATTATGGAATAGCACAGCCTCCATTGGGTTCAGATGATTGCCAGTGTGCGCTCCAGTTTTCCTGAAGAGCTTGTTCATCTGTTGGCATCTACAAGCGAACAACTCGCATGCAGAGACAGACTGCTACAACATTTGAAGCATCTTACAATCTTAAAGCACAGAGCTGTCCGATATCTTAAAGCGCAGAGCTGTTCCAGTTTAGCTAAACCCTGCTGTCTCACAAAATGCAATCTGCCTGTGAGGTCCTCTAGCTACCTCAGCCTCTATTTATATGCACCCAAATAATCTGTTTATTATCGGATTGATGGCTCAATCAGACTGGAAAACATCATCTTGAACTTGAAGGAAATAAAGTTTCAGTTGGATAGGAAGGGGTGGTGTATACCTGAAATAATGTATCAGATTCTAACAAAACTTACACACATGCACAGTTCGTTTATGTTTACATATGTTTTACGTCTTATAAAATGCATTTAAAAAAAAAAGAAAGGTTCTTTATTGGCATGGTTCCATGAAGAACCTTGAACATCCATAGAACATTTTCATTGCACTAAAGGTTCTTTACAGTTGAAAAAAGGTCGCATGCATTTCTGTTTATTACTTGAGCGCCAAAAGCAACGGACTGCAGCTTTAAAAAACAAAATAACTTTATTTTTCGTCATTTAATGCGTTTGACACTGAAACTTTGCAGTGTGTAAGTGGCCGATGGTCCTCTTAGCAACAGGATAAACAAAACTTTAATTTTCAATGTCAATTTGCAATGCAGCATAAAAAAAGAGGACTATGAAAAGGTGCAACGTTTTTGTCTTGCTGACAGACGGTCTCAGGTCAGCCACACTGTAAAAAAATATTGATGGTTTAACTTAAAAAAGTAAGTAACCTGGTTGCCTTAAAATTTTAAGTTCATTAAACTGGAAAAAGTGAGTTAATACAATGAAGGAGATTAATTTAACCATCAGAAACTCAAAATTATATGTTATCTGAACTAAATAAATTATTTAAGTTGATTTGACAACAGAAAAAATGTTATGATTACTACACTGTAAAAAAATATTGTTGGTTTAACTTAAAGTAAGTAACCTGGGTTGTCTTAAAATTTTAAGTTGATTGAACTGGAAAAAGTGAGTTAATACAATGAAGTAGATTAATTTAACCATCAGAAACTCAAAATAATAAGTTATCTCAACTAAATAAATTATTGTAAAGTTGATTTGACAAAAGAAAATATGTTGTGATAACAAATCTTGAAAATATTTTTTACAGTGCAGTGATCAACTGCCAGACCTGAAATTACTTTTGAAAACAATGCAGACTTTTCACTTCTTTTTATCAGTTCTTGTTAAGTTTATTTCCTCAAGTATGTTTTTCTTTATGCATTTTGGCATTTTTTTTTCATCAACTTTTGCATTAAGAATACAACATTTATACAAGACAAACTATTAATCCTTTTAATGGTCATTTTTTTATTTATTTAAAGGACTAGTAGCTAGATAATAAACTGCGCTGGTAAATACTCAGTAAAACTACAAATGAAGAGTTCAGATGCAAAAACCTCTAAATGCCATTTGAAATTTTCTTCTTTAATGATGATTTTTATCAAACTTGTATATTTAAGTTCAGTAATTTCACTTAAATAACAATTAATAGGTAATTATCATTGCTATTTAAGTGAAATCACTGAATTTAAATATACAAGCTTGATAAAAATGATCATTCTAGAAGAAAATTTCAAATGGCACTTAGAGGCTTTTGCATCTGAACTCTTCAAATATTGTCTTAAGTAGGCCTAAATAAAATACAAATTGTCTTCGAATACAAATTGTAATTTGTGGCCCTTTGCTTTAATGTGGTTTAAATGCGGCCCTGTTGCCCTCCAAACTGGAGTACCCCGTTCTAGAACATTGTGAACAGACAATAAAAATTGAGGACCAGAACTAAATGCGTTTTTTAATCAATGTCAAGGGTTTGGTATTGTACCCTCTGTTTTGGAATTTTCGAATCTCTGTACACTGTCAAACTTCTTGTTTTGTTTGCAATACACTTCAAATGTATCATATTTTTTCCATATTACTACTGTATATAAAGTTATACTGAATACTTTTTTATAGTAATATATTGTGCTATTCTTCTGAGAGCTGGTTGGTTTGGTCCAAGGATTAGAGCTCTGTAGTGAATACGTTTCTGAATGTAGAGAAAATGAATAGGAAAATAATTCAGTAACCAAGGGCACTTAAAAAAGTGGGCCGTCATTGTTGTGCTCTATTACCCATGCTTCTGTGCAGTCCATTACTGTTTGCATGCACATGGCTATATAAATAAAATGAGCTGGAAGTTTGCTGGAAAGTAATATACCGTGTCATTTGATATTAACACAACAGCTGTCACCTTCGTTCTGAGTGAACAGCCTTTATGTCTGTTATGCTCGTTAAGTGAGACTGAAACACAGTTTACACTTCTTTTTTTTTCGATTATGAAGTTGCTGTCTTGATCACGCACCAAAAACCATTTCACCTTTTCATGGTTTGGCATTAGCCGGCTTAGCCGCCAGGCCAACAGATGCAAAGCACAGATGGACTTGTATTATGCAGATATGCCGTGAACTAGACATTCATGGCATTAATTAATGACATTACACCATAATATTCAGTTATGGGGTGGACAAATGTTCGCCTGAAGTGTGTATGCAGAATGTTTTCTAAAGAGATTTTTTTTTTTATTGTATCTTCCTCCAGAGAAACAATGGTTCACAGGTCTGTTCTGCTCATGGCTCACAGAGAGTGTAATGCAAATGTTTCATACAGATAATAAAGCAAACTAAGTAAACAACTGTTCAAATGTGTGTGTGATATAAATGGTAACACTTTACAATATCTATTTTTTTTAAAAATGCTGTTCTTTTGAACTTTCTATTCATCAAAGAATCCTGAAAAAAAAAATGTATCACGGTTTCCACAAAAATATGCAGCCGGACAACTGCTTCCTTGAGCAGAAAATCAGCATGTAATGTTTGCTGAAGGATCATGTGACACTGAAGACTTTAGAAATGATGCTGAAATTTCAGCTTTGCATCACAGGAATACATTCAAAATAGATACTATTCATAGTTACTGTCAGTATTACCATTTTTACTGTATTTTCTGTTCAAACAAATGCTGTCTTGGTGAACATAAGAGTCATTTCTGAATGTGTATATGTGGAGATTTTCCAGTTTTTTTTTTGTTTTTTTTTTCTCCCCTCAGATTTCTAATTTTGGGTCTTCAGCGCTGCTAAGTGCGGTAGGTACTTTGGACTTCAGGTCCGATCCATTTGGAAGCCTCAGTGAGCTGATGTGTGGAACAGACAGTAACACCACGTCCAAAACCACCAGCAGAGATGTTTTGAGGACCGTGTCAACAGAATCGGACCAACAGAACACACGGGCCGCAACAGCCGATGACACCAATACAACCAGCACTAACACCAGTAAGAGCTGATTTTTTTTATTTTTATTTGATAGGACAGTAAGATGCACATAAGCACTCTTAACTTCAGCTAATTGCATTTAATATAAATTTGAACTATAATACATTTCCATTTAACACATAATTCAGTTAAATGTATTATGCCTGAAGACAAAATTCAGTTTACACTTAACGGGTTAGTTCACCCAAAAATGAAAATGAAGTCATTAATTACTCACCCCCATGCTGTACCAATCCCGTAAGACCTTCGTTCATCTTCGTAACACAAATAAAGATATTTTTGATTGAATCTAAGAGCTGGATCAGTCCTACATAGACTGCCTAAGGGACTGGCTCTTGACGGCCCATAAAGTCATTAAAGAAAAGGTTTAAATATTCCATGTGCCTACAGCGGTTCAATTATAAGTTTATCAAGCGACGAGACTACTTTTTGTGCGAAAAAAACATAAATAACGACTTTATTCCACTATTCCATTACTTCCTTATGGGCGCATGCGCGAGAACGGAGACGAGGACGTTCTCATTCGTCTACTTCTTGTTACCGGCTGCTCCGCTTAGGAGTTTTACCGCCCCCTACCGTATAAGATGATGTGCTGATATAGCTGGAAGCGCAAAACTTTCTGTTTACAAGCAGAGGAAGATGCGCGCTGTACATACGCTTTTCAATTTGCGTATTTTCCGCACTATAAGGTGCACTTAAAAGCCTTTAATCTTGTCAAAAAACGACAGTGTTCCTTATAATCCGGAGCGCCTTATATATGGATCATCATTTTATACGGTAGGTGGCGATAATACTCCTAAGCGGTGAGCAGCCGGTAACAAGAAGTAGACGAATGAGAACGTCCTCGTCTCAGTTCTCGCGCATGCGCCCATAAGGAAGTAATGGAACAGTCGAATAAAGTCGTTATTTATGTTTTTTTCGCACAAAAAGTAGTCTCGTCGCTTGATAAACTTATAATTGAGCCGCTGTAGGCACATGGAATATTTAAACCTTTTATTTAATGACTTTATGGGCCGTCAAGAGCCAGTCCCTTAGGCAGTCTATGTAGGACTGATACAGCTCTCAGATTCATTAAAAAATATCTTTATTTGTGTTCCGAAGATAAAGGAAGGTCTTACGGGGTTGGAACAGCATGGGGGTGAGTAATTAATGACTTAATTTTCATTTTTGGGTGAACTAACCCTTTAAGTATATTATATACGTAATAAGTACTTTTTGAAAAGTATGCTAAAGTGCACTTCTTTACTTTAAACATATGTGATTGTAAAGTTTTATGGAAGAACCAATATTTGAGTCACTATTCAGGGATACTTTTCCACTCCACTGACTGAGCTGTTATCCAATCCCAGCATATCATTTGAGTTCAGTTTGAGAACCGGATCAAATGGATCCGCAGTACTCTCTGACTCAGCAGAAGCCAGGCGAGAGTCGCATCAGCGCAGCAGAGGGTGTTGATGTTTCTTCTGTGATGCTGTTTGTTTGTTTACAATGCCTCGCAGTGCTCGTGTGTTTGTACAGAGCACTTCTGTGCGGCTGAATATCAGGAGGACCGAGTTAATTAGTGACTCTGTTGGGTTGTTCCGTTAATTACCTTCTCTTTGAAACTCCAGTAAATAGGTTTGGCTGTTTCTCCCCGAGCTCTGCCTTGGCCTGCTGTGGCTTTCTGTTGTTCTGACACCTCAAATCACAAAAAACCGTGTTGCATTGTGCTGTATTCTGTTTTGATGCGTTTCCGGCCATGTTTGCATGCTAATGGGATCGTGCTTTCTCTCTGAATTCGTTGTGCCGGGATTGTACACGAGCGTCGGTGGGAATCCAGACAGTGAATGTGTCGGTCGACGAGGCACATTGACGTCTCTCTAGTGGGAGTGCAAACAGATGCATTATGAAACACAGATTGTGCGTTTGTGCATCTGCTGTACATAATGGGGAATTTAACTCCGTTATGAGATTCAGTTGCACAGTTGATCTTTCAGTAAATCTGCAGAACGTTCCTCTGGTGTGTCGTTCCACTATGGAAAACAAACAAACCAGTAAGTGGCATGGAAGTCGTATGTCAGGAATCAAAGTGATTGCATCTCAGATGTTGTTTAATTCTCAAATCCACTTCAGTCAAGCAGTAATTATCTTTTTCATTCAGATACATATAGGCGTGCTACCTGCAGACACTGGGACTGTGAAATATTTGTCTTATGCAGCCAGTGATGTATTTACATTATATTATACTTATATTAAGAGTGCCTCTTTTTTTTTGTAAAAACAATCTATTTTATTCTACTGTGATGGCAATATCAGATTAATGTTTCCAACTCCTGCACTTTTTTTTCACTCTTTTGAGTCTAGCTTTCATTATTTGTTTAGTGATGTTTGTTTTAGTGCTGGCTGTGTTTTAAAATCATTAACAATGATTATCATTCAGTGAAATAAAGCTGCAAGTATAGATGAAAAACTGGAATTAAAAAAACAAACAGAAATACGTTTAAGTTAAAGTATTAAACTTGCTCAAATTAAACCTGAAATAATAAATGAAAGCTAAATATTTAAACACTTAATACAAATAAACTGAATTATTAAATCTTAACCTTATAACCTTGAGGCTGTGTGCCAGCGCACTGAAGCGTTTTTTTTTTTTTTTTTTTAGTTCAAAGTTACTATCAGATTTAATGTTATACCTAGAGTTTAGAATCAAATTTAAAAAATAAAAGCTCAAAATGATAATAAATACTACAGTAGTAGAAATAATAAATACTACAGTAGTGGGCTAGATATTGCTTAGGTGTTTGTGTCTGCTGGGTGATTTTGTTATTTTGTTTGTGCTGATGTTCAGGCTAATGTAACATCATATAGTTTTGTGGAGAACTGATTTCATTATAGTCAGTAGCCCAGGGATTGAGTCTGCGCTCATATCAGTCTCGGTGGTTTTGGGATGTCATGATGTAGCTGTGCATGAGAGTGAAGTTGGTGATTTGTCATCCTGTGATGCATTTCATTTGTTTTGCATTTAAGAGGTTTAGGTCCACTGAGATCAAGGCTTTTCTGTGAGCAAGTTTAGTGTGCAATGAACAGACAAAAGAAAAGCATTTGAAAAGGTAAAATTGTGTAGAACTCAATAAATAAAATACAAAACAAGCAAATGGGTTGTTTTATTCACATGGTGATATTCATAAAGCCGCTTTGAGACACTTGCGTTTTATTCTCAAGTTTCTCAAAATTCAAAGAATGAACTTTTTTTTCTCTTTTTACAGTTAAGAACAAGGTTCATGCATAAATAAAAGTAAGACTGCCTCAGCTCATTAATTAGTTAAGAAGTTCAGCAGGGATTTTAACCTAGTTCGTAGTTGCAATATGGCTGAGATGAGTTGAGATATTGACTATTTGAGAAATTGACTATTGACTAGTTGAGAAATTGACTATTGTTAAAGGGTTAGTTCACCCAAAAATGAAAATTAAGTCATTAATTACTCACCCCCATGCTGTACCAACCCCGTAAGACCTTCGTTCATCTTCGGAACACAAATAAAGATATTTTTGATTGAATCTGAGAGCTGGATCAGTCCTACATAGACTGCCTAAGGGACTGGCTCTTGACGGCCCATAAAGTCATTAAAGAAAAGGTTTAAATTTTCCATGTGCCTACAGCGGCTCAATTATAAGTTTATCAAGCGACGAGACTACTTTTTGTGTGAAAAAAAAAACATAAATAACGACTTTATTCGACTATTCTATTACTTCCTTATGGGCGCATGCGCGAGAACTGAGACGAGGACGTTCTCCTTCTACTACTTTTTGTTACCGGCTGCTCCGCTTAGGAGTATTACCGCCCCCTACCGTATAAGATGATGATTAGGGCTGGGCAAAAAAATAGATTTTTCGATTAATCGTTTTTTAAAATGTGTTCGATTCAAAATCGATTCTCAACGGCCACGAATCGATTTTTTCCATATAAAGGGCTCGCGGACGCGGTGCTGCATCTTCTCGTCTCTCTGCACTAGGCAAGCGCCAAGCGCTGCAGCTGTCGATACACACACGCGTTTAGGAGTCGGGACATGACAGAATATTCACTTAACAATCAGGCCAGCATTGCATCGTAACCTATGATCGTAACTAACGTTTATCATTTTCACATCTTTTTAAGTTTTACAAGCAATGTTAAACCATCCCATGCTCGCGCACTCTCAGAGATGTCTTTCACTGCGTGCACAGTAACGTTACAGCCTAAATCTGCCTCACAAACAGCTTGCCAGAAACAAAAGTTTTATCCCTGGATTATATCGCTTTAACAGTTAAAACACGCGACATTATGTCAAAACTCTGGTCTTGGTGAGTAACCTCGTAAAGACAGTCGGTAATGTCTTAAATTAGCATTAAACACGTGTGACAAAAAGTTAATGAAACAGTAATGGATTCGCGCACTAGTTCTTAAAGTGAACGCAGCCATTTGTGTCAGTCATTAATTCTGTTGTCATAACAACAGAATATAGTATTAATTGTAAGCAATCAGAATTAATAGCCTTTGTATTTAATTCAGTCTGGACTAAAAATATCCAGTGTTATTTTACATTGGATTACTTTAGTCAGTTTCTGTAGTAGACATACCCAAAAAACTACCCCAAAATGTCTCTTAATTTGTGTCTTTATTCTATTGTATTTATTTGTACTACTTTTTTCAATTTAATTCAAAGATTGAAATCAAGCTTCCATACTGTCACAGACTAGAAGGACACAGATGGATGAGTGTAAACCAGGTTTATTGACACAGGTGATATGGTAGACAGCAGGTGAGTAGATAATGGATAAAGTTCAGTAATAGATCGGGAAACAGTCTGATGATGTATATCTTATCTTGAGCAGGACTGGAAGATGGAGAGCTGAGGCAGCGGACAGATGAGCAGCGGAAGACCGGGGACCAGGAGCGGATGAGGAGCAGACAGGACGAAAGTAAGCGGGTAAGTATTTCTCAAAGCCAGGTAGTAGAGTAGCGGGAGTCTGTAGCCGATGTGTCGACGAGACCAGACGGTGAGTGACTGTGAGGAGTGAGTTTATAAAGGGAGGATGATTGGGACGGTGATTGATGCGGGCAGGTGACGGTGATTAGAAGGCTGGGGAGCTGGAACGAGTGGGCGGAGTGAAGGTGTCTGGTGCTGACGCAGATGGATCCGTGACAGTACCCCCCCCCCACGGCCAGCTCCAGCTGGCGGACGGGACCGACGACGGGGACGACCACGGCCCCGGGGCGCTGGACGATCTGGGTGGGTGGTGTGAAAGTCCTGGAGTAATGAGGGGTCCAGAATGTCCTCCCGGTTGACCCAACATCTCTCCTCAGCACCGAATCCCTCCCAGTCCACGAGATATTCCAAGCGGCCGCCCCGTCGTCGGGAGTCGAGGATCTCATGGACTCGATAGATGTTATCGTCTTCGGGATCTGCAGGAGGAGGGGGCACCTCCGCAGCACCAGACCCTGGGGAAGAAGGAGAGAGAGGGTTAGTGTAGGGCTTCAGCAGGGAGACGTGGAAGGTGGGTGCGATGCGGTAGTGAGCGGGGAGGACCAGCCGGTAGGTGACGGGGTTGATCTGCCTCTGTATCGCGAAAGGTCCGATGTATCTGGGACTCAGCTTCCGACAGGGCTGTCGGAGACGGATGTCCCGGGTGGAGAGCCAGACCAGTTGTCCGGGAAGGTAGTGAGGGGTGTCGGTGCGGCGCAGGTTGGCCTGGTTCTGGTGTCTCCGAACAGCCCGCTGGAGGTGAGTATGAGCTGAGTCCCAGACTCTCTCGCTCGTCTGGAACCAATGGTGGACTGCTGGGACGTCTGATGGTTCTCCTGACCAGGGGAAGAGTGGAGGTTGGTAGCCGAGTATGCACTGGAATGGGGTGAGTCCGGTGGTGGTTTGTCGGAGAGAGTTCTGTGCATACTCGGCCCAGGGCAGGTAACGACTCCAACAGTCCTGATGATCGTGGCAGTATGACCGCAGGTATCTCCCTATCTCCTGGATCTTCCGCTCAGTCTGGCCGTTTGACTGGGGATGATAACCCGAAGTGAGGCTGACGGTCACTCCCAGAAGGTTGAAGAAGGCCCTCCAGACACGGGAGATGAATTGGGGTCCTCGATCGGAGACAACGTCCTCTGGGATACCGAAGTTCCGGAAAATGTGCTGGAACAGCGCCTCCGCTGTTTCAAGGGCTGTAGGTAGGCCAGGAAGGGGGATTAGCTTGCACGCTTTAGAGAAGCGGTCTACTACTACTAGGATGCAGGTGTGATTGTCAGACACGGGCAGGTCGGTGACGAAGTCCACTCCGAGGTGGGACCAGGGTCGAGTGGGTATGGGAAGAGGGACCAGTTTGCCTTCTGGGAGATGACGGGGAACTTTGGCCATGGCACAGACTGAGCATCCTTTGACGAACCGGGAGACATCCTGGGCCATACCCGGCCACCAGTAGCGCTGTTGGACGAGCGAGAGAGTGGACTGGCTGCCTGGGTGTCCAGAGCCCGGAGAGGAGTGAACTGAGTCCATGAGGGACAGGCGTAAACGAGTTGGGACATAGACCCGTCCCTCAGGACCTCCCGGCGGAGCAGGTTCAAGCTGTGTGGCTTCGGCGATGTGATCATCCATGCTCCACTGAATGGGGCTGACCACCACGGCTGGAGGGAGAATGGTTTCGGACTCAAAAGGAGGGACCTCGGGTTGGAACTGACGCGAGAGAGCGTCTGCTTTCACATTCTTATCTCCGGGGCGATAGGTGACTGAGAAATTGAAGCGTGTGAAGAACAGGGCCCAACGGGCTTGACGGGGATTGAGTCTCTTGGCCTCTCGGAGGTACTCAAGGTTACGGTGGTCCGTGATCACTGTAAAAGGGTGTTGGGCTCCCTCCAGCCAGTGCCGCCATTCCTCCAGCGCGAGTTTGATGGCCAGTAACTCCCGGTTGCCGATGTCATAATTCTGCTCCGCCGGGGACAGTTTCTTGGAGTAGAAGGCACATGGGTGGAGTTGAGGTGGGTTCCCCTGCCGCTGAGAGAGGACCGCTCCTACCCCCGAGATGGAGGCATCCACTTCGACGAGGAACGGTAGGGCCGGGTCCGGAAGGGCCAGGGTAGGAGCGGAGCTGAAGGCGGACTTAAGGTCTTGAAAGGCGCGGGTGGCTTGGTCGTTCCAGGATAGAGACTTGGCCCCACTCTTGAGAAGGTCGGTGAGGGAAGAGCTGATGGGACTGAAGTTCTGGATGAACCGGCGGTAGAAATTGGCAAACCCCAGGAAGCGTTGAAGCTCCTTACGGGTGGTGGGTTGTGGCCAGTGGAGTACCGCTTCCACCTTCCTCTGGTCCATGGTGATTCCGTGGGGAGTGATGATGTAACCGAGGAATTGGATGGTGCTTTGGTGGAATTCGCATTTCTCCAGTTTGAGATAGAGGTGATAATCTCGGAGCCGGGTGAGTACTGTTTGAACGTGATGGATATGAGAGGTCAGGTCGGGGGAGTAGATGAGGATATCGTCGATGTAAATGATGACAAACTGGTTGAGGAGATCGCGGAATATCTCATTCATGAAACCTTGGAAGATGGCGGGTGAGTTGGACAATCCGAAGGGCATCACGAGATATTCGTAGTGCCCCGCGGGGGTGATGAAGGCGGTCTTCCACTCATCTCCTTCCCGGACGCGGATGAGGTTGTAGGCACTACGAAGATCTAGCTTGGTGTAAATGGATGCCCCTCGGAGTTGTTCCAGGGCGGCTGGGACCAGAGGAAGAGGATAGCGGAATTTGACAGTAGCTTGATTGAGGGTACGGTAGTCGATGCAGGGGCGCAAGCCTCCATCCTTTTTCCCCACGAAGAAGAAGCTCGAAGCGGCAGGGGACACAGATGGTCGGATGAATCCGTGGTCGAGAGCCTCCTGGATATACTCCCCCATGGCCTTCTGTTCCGGGATGGACAGAGGGTAGATCTTACCTCGCGGTAGGACCGCCCCGGGCAGCAGATCGATCGCGCAGTCCCATGGCCGATGTGGAGGTAGGGTGGTCGCTTGGTGTTTATCGAAGACATCCTGGAACGCCCGGTAGGGAGAGGGGATCTCGGGAGGATGTCCCACAGGTGGGCTCTCCACGGAGGTGGTGGAGAGGGGAACGATCGGAGTGGTGGTATGAACGGAGGTCCTCGTCACAGATGGCAGGCAGTGATGGAAGCAGTCCTTACCCCACCGTAGAATCTCGCCGGTGGACCATTGGACATGCGGGGAGTGGGTCTCCAACCAGGGGCGCCCCAGGATGATCTCGGCCGTGGAGCCCTCCAGCACCAGGAAAGATATCTCCTCCTTATGAAGCCAGCCGATCTCCAGCCCCAGGTCGGGACTACGATGTCCGACCCGGCCGCGCCCCAGAGGTTGACCGAGGATGGTCTGTACTTGCAGTTTGTGAGGGATGGATCGTTGCCTGGTTTGCAGCCGGTTTAAGGTGGACAGTGCGATGAAATTGGCCGCTGATCCGGAGTCGATCAGCGCCTGAACTGAAAGGGAACGGTTCAGATAAGTGATAGTGGCCGCAGTACATTTCAAGGGGGAAATGGGTAGTGGTAGGTGGACTGTACTCACAGCGGGTCGGGGTGGACGAATGGGGCAGGAGGCGAGCAGGTGGCCGGAGGCTCCACAGTACAAGCACAGACCGCTGGTGATGCGCCGATTTCTCTCGGACACTGGCAGTCGCGAGGTACCAATGTCCATCGGCTCTGGTGCTGGAGGACTGTGATGACGGGACGCTGGACGAGGAGGTGGGAGTGCAGGGCTGTCGAGCTGGCATGCAGTGCGGCGCTGATCGATGCGAATGGATCGCTGGATGATGCTCTCTATTCCCACGGTGTCATCATAAATCGCGAGCTGAAGACGGATGTCTGAATTCAAGCCATGACGGTATGCGGTGATGAGCGCGCTCTCGTTCCAACCGAGAGTGGCGGCGAGGGTGCGGAACTGCAGGGCATAGGAGGCGACTGACGATCTCCCTTGCCGCAACCGGTACAGCTGGTCTTGCACCGAGATGGAATGCGCAGACTGCGAGAATACCTCGATGAAATGACCGGAGAAAGCAGCAAACGTCCGAGTGACTGGACCTCGATCTTTCCACAGGGCATGAGCCCAATTGAGCGCTCGACCTCGCAGGAGTGAGATGAAGAAGGCGACCTTAGATCGTTCGGTGGGGAAGGCGGATGGATTCATCTCCATGTAGAGCTCGCACTGCAGGAGGAAGCCGCTGCACTCCTCCTCCTCGCCAGAGAAGGGCGCTGGTTGGGCCATGGGACTGACAGAGGCAGATGGGGAAGAAGTGGTGACGGTGGCCGTGGAGAGTGCTGGAGCGCTAGTCCGGGGAATGGTAGGAGAGGGTGGGGTCGGTGTAGCGCTGGTGCTCGGGGTAGGTTGCAGCATGTTGTTGGTCTGGTCTTCTGTCACAGACTAGAAGGACACAGATGGATGAGTGTAAACCAGGTTTATTGACACAGGTGATATGGTAGACAGCAGATGAGTAGATAATGGATAAAGTTCAGTAATAGATCGGGAAACAGTCTGATGATGTATATCTTATCTTGAGCAGGACTGGAAGATGGAGAGCTGAGGCAGCGGACAGATGAGCAGCGGAAGACCGGGGACCAGGAGCGGATGAGGAGCAGACAGGACGAAAGTAAGCGGGTAAGTATTTCTCAAAGCCAGGTAGTAGAGTAGCGGGAGTCTGTAGCCGATGTGTCGACGAGACCAGACGGTGAGTGACTGTGAGGAGTGAGTTTATAAAGGGAGGATGATTGGGACGGTGATTGATGCGGGCAGGTGACGGTGATTAGAAGGCTGGGGAGCTGGAACGAGTGGGCGGAGTGAAGGTGTCTGGTGCTGACGCAGATGGATCCGTGACACATACATAAACTCTTAAAACAAAAATAAACAAAAAATTACATTACCATTTAGGTAAGATCAATGTAAAAAAAAATGTCTAAATATTTATATATTTATTTATCTATATCTATCTTAAACATAAAATAACATGATACTGTTTGACTGTTCTGACTTTTTTTGTATATTGCATCAAAATCCTGTTTATTCTTTGTATGCATTTAGTAAATAAAAAGAGTTTTATATACAGGTTTATGGCTCTTAATTTCCTTGTATTAATTAACCACTAGTAAACTTATGTCCACTGTATATTTTTTATAAATATAGGATTTATATTACATCTTCATTATAGTCGAATCGAGAATCAAATCAGGAATCGAAATCGAAAATTGAATCGAGAATCGAAATCGAATTGAGAATCGAAATCGAATCGAACTGAGAGCTTGTGAATCGAAATCGAATCGAAATTGAAATGTGAATCGATACCCAGCCCTAATGATGATATAGCTGGAAGCGCAAAACTTTCTGTTTACAAGCAGAGGAAAATGCGCGCTGTACATACGCTTTTCAATTAGCGTATTTTCCGCACTATAAGGTGCACTTAAAAGCCTTTAATCTTCTCAATAAACGACAGTGTTCCTTATAATCCGGAGCGCCTTATATATGGATCATCATTTTATACGGTAGGTGGCGGTAATACTCCTAAGAGGAGCAGCCGGTAACAAAAAGTAGTAGAAGGAGAACGTCCTCGTCTCAGTTCTCGCGCATGCGCCCATAAGGAAGTAATAGAATAGTCGAATAAAGTTGTTATTTATGTTTTTTTTTGGCACAAAAAGTAGTCTCGTCGCTTGATAAACTTATAATTGAGCCGCTGTAGGCACATGGAATATTTAAACCTTTTCTTTAATGACTTTATGGGCCGTCAAGAGCCAGTCCCTTAGGCAGTCTATATAGGACTGATCCAGCTCTCAGATTCAATCAAAAATATCTTTATTTGTGTTCCGAAGATGAACGAAGGTCTTACGGGGTTGGTACAGCATGGGGGTGAGTAATTAAGGACTTAATTTTCATTTTTGGGTGAACTAACCCTTTAACAAAGATGGACAAATAGAGTAACTAATGTATTGCTCATTCTTAGTTCATATTTGTAGTCATATATTTTTGATTTTTATATTTTTGAAACCAAATTATAATTATCACAATAGAAACATCTACGTTTGAGCAGATTTGAAAACGCTTTCAGAATGTTACAGTGTAAACACTGCATTTGTCATTCTGTTGAGAACTGTTATTACTTTAAATATACACTGTTATTACTTTTAGATTGAAGTATATTATTATATAATAGAGCATATAAACTTCCTTGTTTCATACGACATTTAAATGCACTGAAAGGTTTCCTATCTGCCTGTATATTTCAGATTTCAAGATCACTCGATTTCACATTTCAGTCTGGCATATAGTTTGGGAAATACTCAATATTTTAGGAAAAGTAATGAATCCATTTATGTAAACGCGGTATCATTTCCATTGTGATCAACGCAAGAGCAGCACAAATTAACGCCTGGTTTAAGAAGTGCCTTTTTGGGGTGTTAATGGAGCAAAAAAACGGTGAATTGACTGACGTAAATCACCTTGCATGATTCATTTAAATACTCTCCTCCCATAAATTTTGTGTCTGAAAGGGAAATCCCTACAGATAGGCATAAGGTCATCCTCAAAAATAACCCTGACCAGGCCTTTTGAGTGCTAATTTTTCACTGCGTGTCTTATATCTGCGTGTATCCCTCCTGACAGTCGTTTTATTAAGTCGATAGTTGATTTAGTTTGCGCTAAATCGTGCATTGCATTTAACCCATCCACTTTAGTGCACACACATTAGCATTAGTGAGTAGGGAACACACACATACACATACTGCAAATCGTGGACACACACAACCTTCGGGTTACCAGTCGGACTCTCTTACCATTAGGCCACTTGTCACGACTGCCCCAATCTACCCAGAACATCAGACTGACGGCAGAAGGTCTGGACTGTATCTCAGCTTTTCTTGGCCAAGGACAGCCAATCAGCACGGTGGCCGAGAGGTGCAAAACAAATCACAATTATAAAAACAAAAAAACAAGTCAGAAAACACAATGACAATTCAGAAAACAAAATAACAATTCAGAAAAAACAACAACAAATCTGAAAACAAATGAACAAATCAGAAAACACAAAAACAAATCTGAAAACGAATTAACAAGTCAGAAAACACAACGACAAATCTGAAACCAAATTAACAAGTCAAAAAACACAACGACAAGTCAGACAAAACGGAAAAGGTAGGTATATGTGGCGAATGGAATACTGATCGCTGATTGGACAAGACATCTGTCAATCAAGACATACAGAAAGTACAGCAGACTGCGCCTGCGGCAGAAGAAAGATTGATTCGCATGTGCATGTGTAAATATTTAGCCGGCTAATTTAGTGATATTATGGAGAACAAAACTTTTCAAATTAAAATCTTCCTACCACTATCTGGTTTGGTCAGGCAAAATTATAAAATAACTCGAGCTGGTAAAGTGGGAGAGTGGCGTGTTGGAAGAACAGCTGATTTAGCTTTTGACGCGAACGACCTGAGTTCGAGTCTCCCTCGTGCGACAAATGTAGAAAAGCCAAAGCTCATGCAGGGGCATTGCCCCTATATTTGGAATTTTTAGGGCATTATAACTGCATTCCAATTATGTTTGTTTTTTGCAAAGTGAGGGACCTACTCGATAATGTCAGCTCGCAGCCTCGCACATAATTAAAAAAAATATCGTAGACGATACAGCTAATATTAACACATGCACACGCGAATCGATCTTTCTTCTGCCTGTATTATCTGTATGTCTTGATTGACAGATGTCTCGTCCAATCAGCGATCAGTATTCCATTCGCCACATATACCTACCTTTTCCGTTTTGTCTGAGTTGCCGTTGTGTTTTCTGACTTGTTAATTTGTTTTCAGATTTGTTTTTGTGTTTTCTGACTTGTTAATTTGTTTTCAGATTTGTTTTTGTGTTTTCTGATTTGTTAATTTGTTTTCAGATTTGTTGTTGTGTTTTCTGAATTGTCGTTGTGTTTTCTGACTTGTTTTTTTGTTTTTATAATTGTGATTTGTTTTGCACCTCTCGGCCACCGTAAATCAGTGTTCGTTTTGTTCCACGTCATGTTTAGGGGTGACCGGCGTGCATCTCATAAATGATTAATTCAAGAAGGTTGTGCAAGTTTACTGCAACAACAGAGCCGCAAATTTTAGATACTTCCGAAAATCCAGCATTTAGTTTATCCTGGTAATCGCTCATTGTCACAGTTATAAACACGACGCCATTCTTCTTCAACGAGGAGTTTTGGCGTCACAGCAACTGGTTCCAGGCGGACTGAACTGTTAAAGAAAGCGACGCACACGTCTCCTGGACATCCTGAAGAATTCAATCAATCAGATCACGACTTCCAAACTCCTGAACTGTTTCCAGAAAAGTGTGCCATATACATCATACATTCAGCCAACGGTCCGTGGGCGTCATTAGTCTGAGGCTAAGACTACGAATGCCCCAAAAAAACACAGTTTTCGTAATGCATTACCCCCAACTCTGGTCATTAGCGATTTTTATAGATTATAAATCACATTTTCCAACTCCAAAATACTCTATCAAATGAAAAATGTTATGGAAAAAAAAAAATAAGCCACTGTATTGACTCAACTATTAAATATCAAATCAAAATTCAACTGCATTCAACAGATCCATGCAAAACAGCCATTTTGCAACTCCTACTGTAACTTGGTTTTGTTAGCTCTAAATAATTTATGAATTGAGACCAGGTCTTAACACCTACGGGCATTTATGCATAACACTACTTAGTTGTGAGAATAAGAGCATAATTACTTTTATTTTGGCATATGTTATGTAAAAATTGTAGTCTTGTTGGTTTTATAAATCCTTGCCCTGATCATTACATAACTGCAGATTTTCAGCACTAGCAAAATAATGATCATTTTACACTGAAATGTCCTACCTGGATTGAGGTCTCACCTAAGGGCTGCCCATTCGCTCAATCAAATTAAAGTAATGATTTTCTGGCACAGCTAGAGCACAGAGTGTTTATTGCTTTTCTATAGGGAAAACAGAGTGTACCTGACTGGGCAGAAATGCCTTTATATGCCTGTTCTGCTTTCTCTATACATGAATGTGCTGAAGTGCAGAGGTTCGAGGGTTAAATCTGAATCTAATCTTGACTTTCAGTATGAATCTGTGACAGATTTTTAAGATAAAATCTAAATCGTTTGTTGGCGTAATTTGTTGCTTGTTGCTGCTGGTGAGTTTTTGCGGTAGGGAACAGCGAGCTTCTGAAGAACTGATTAACTTTTTTCTGAGCAAATTTAAAGTACATATTGGAAAATGCTAATTGGATGTTTTAATGTCTATATGTATGTATGTATGTGAGTGTATATATATATATATATATATATATATATATATATATATATATATATATATATTAGTGCTGTCAAACGATTAAAATATTTAATCGTGATTAATTGCATTAATGTCATAGTTAACTCGCGATTAATCGCACATTTTTATCTATTCTAAATGTCTCTTGATTTCTTTTTGTTACATTATTTTTTTCTCATTTTAATGCTTTTATCAATATGGAAAAGTGAAAAAGTGGAAAAATTATTATTGAAAATAACATTGGAATAGTGTTCAATTTCACACTAAAAAAATAATTTCTCACACAATGTAACACTGTCTATCAATAAAAGGGTGAAAGAAATACTGACGACGTCCTAATATTGGTGAGGGGGCGGAGAATTCACATCATCTGTGTGTGTGTGTGTGTGTTTGCTTGGCCATCATCAAGTGGTGTTTCAGACAGGACGTGCTGCGATGATGATAGCTCAGTTCACAACGACAAAACACAGATCACTTGGTCTTGTCAATGGGACAATATGGCAACTTTTTAAAAGTAATCTTTCCATTCAGAATCTTAGGGCACCCATTTCGGCGTCTCGCGCTCGTCATCCGCTCAAAGGTAACGTTACTATTTGGCCGGCTCGCAAGCCGAAACGAGTGTGTGCGACACAAAACGTCCTCGCGCTGCGCTTTGAAACCCTTAAATTTCAATGGCTTGCGTCGCGCGAGGACGTTTTGTTGCTTCTTCGACCAAAGCGCAAGCAGATATATATCGTTTCATTACATATAGTTATAGTATTTTTGTCATTTTTATTTGTATGTGTTTATGTAGTTTTTATACATTTTTTTTTTTACATTTATTTTAGTACTTCAAGTTAGGGATGGGCAACGATTAATCGCGATTAATCGCATCCAAAATAAAAGTTTGTGTTTACATAATATATGTTTGTGTAGTGTGTATAATTAATTTGTATATATAAATACCCACACATGCATGTATATATTTAAGAAATATGTGCATGTATATATTTTATATATATTTATTCACAATTAATATTATATATATAAATATAAATATTTGATATATTAATAACACATTTTTCTTAAATATATACATGCATGTGTGGGTATTTTTATATACAAATGAATTATACACACTACACACACATATATTATGGAAACACAAACTTTTATTTTGGATGCGATTAATCGCGATTAATCGTTGCCCATCCCTACTTCAAGTTAAGTTACATGAAAATGATAAATGCTGCCTTGGCAACCAGCTAAAAAAATAAAATAAAATAAGTTTTATTTTATTTTATTTCAATTAAAATGTATTTAATTTCAACTAATAAAATTGTACATATTTTTTATGGTTATTATCCTATTATTTTCCCATCCATTGAAATATTGTAAATGTTCAATGCATTGTAAAACTAATCCATATGAATCAAGCTATTCAATCCAAGTCTCCTAAAGAGACACAGTTGCTTAATACAATGCACAGATTTGATTTAGGGTTTTATTCCATTTTGATCACACTGAGCTCATCAAATATGATAAATAGAAAGTGTGGTGCTTGCTTGATGCACAAGAAAAACATTATTGCAGTCAAAGCTTGAGTCTGAGCTTGGCTCCATCTGAATCTGCTTCTCCAGTAATGTTTTGTATATTTTAACGTATATCCACTCTTCTGTCTTTCCAGGTGAGTACTGTAAAAACTTGACTGACACAATGGAGAGCTCGTCCAGCCTGCGTCTGTTATGGAAAACCGTCAGACCCTTTCTGCAAGGAAAAATCCTCTACACTCCCGACACAAATGTTACACGGAGCATTGTTACAGAGGTATGCACACAAACAAAAACATACTTTAGCAAAGTTTGTTTGCTCCCCCCATTTTTTTTTGAATCGACATGAAAATGCACATTCTAAACTTAAAAAGTTGTAATTCAAAACTGCTTTGGAATATAGACGTAAGATTGGTCTTGTTTTAAAGACATTTGGATGATTTTTGTCTGTGAAATAAATTAAGGAAGTGAACCAGAAAAAAAGTTGTAGAAGTTTGAGTTTATGAAAATGTACAATGTAAAAATTGAATTAATCATATTTTATATAAAATATCTTTAAAACATGTTGGACTCTAAAACTGCAAGAAAATCAAAGCCAAAAATCTGAAAAAGTTGTGCGTTTCAAATTTGAGATTGATACCTCAAAAAATTAGCTTTCAGTAAGATTTTGTTTGGGCGCAGTACCAAACTTTTTCAATAGGTGACAACCAGACTCCATTACCATATAGTTTACCATATATTTCCACAATTTTTATACAATTTTTGAAGTAGACATTAGGGATGGGCAACGATTAATCGCATCCAAAATAAAAGTTTGTGTTTACATAATATTGTCACAGTCCTCCGTCTGCACCAGTCTGTCTTGTCTTCAGCACTACACTTCCCAGGATCCTCTCGTCACCCTATCCCGTGTTCACTCCCTCATCAGCCACCTGTTCCTCGTCATCATCATCTGTTTCACCTGTTCTCACCCCATTATGTTTGATTAGTCTGTGTATTTAGTTCCCTTTGTGTTACTCTATGATTGTCGGTCGATGTTGAATGTTACCTCTGTGAAACCCCGTCCTCCTGCCTGTATGTGGAAAATAAACACGTTTCTTTGGTTATCTGGATTCCTCCCGCTCCTTCTGTCTGCACTCCTGTTCTCCTGCACCTAACCCCGTGACAGATCGACCGACCAACATTTAACGGAGAATTATGGACCTTCCAGCGGTAAGCCTCCTCTGTCTGGACCAGGAAGACCGCTCCCTGGAGTCCCATACCAGGGACTTTCTGGAATTGGCGTTCCACACTCACTATTCGGACCGCTCGCTGTGTGTTTTCTACATCGCCAGCCTCAGCGAGCGGTCCCGGGCACGCCTCCCAGGGAGCGGTCCAGCAGATGATTTCCTCGCCTGTGTGGAGTGGGTGCTGGTGTGCTGTGAATCCCCATTCTACGTGGAAGAAGTCACCAGCACCACTCCAAACCCTGAACCCTCATCTTCTCTGGTCACCGTCAGCCCAGCCGAGTCCGCGCTCACCGTCAGCCCTGCCGAGCCCGCGCTCACCGTCAGCCCTGCCGAGCCCGCGCTCACCGTCAGCCCTGCCGAGCCTGCGCGCACCGTCAGCCCTGCCGAGTCTGCGCTCACCGTCAGCCATGCCGAGCCCGCGCTCACCGTCAGCCCTCCCAAGTCGGAACTCCCCTCACCGCTGGTTCCGTCCAGCTCTCCAGAGATTGAATGCTCTTCACCGCTGGTTCCGTCCAGCTCTCCAGAGATTGAATGCTCTTCACCGCTGGTTCCGTCCAGCTCTCCAGAGATTGAATGCTCTTCACCGCTGGTTCCGTCCAGCTCTCCAGAGACTGAATGCTCTTCCCCGCTGGTTCCGTCCAGCTCTCCAGAGATTGAATGCTCTTCGCCGCTGGTTCCGTCCAGCTCTCCAGAGTCTGAATGCTCTTCGCCGCTGGTCCCGTCCAGCTCTCCAGAGATTGAATGCTCTTCACCGCTGGTTCCGTCCAGCCATCCAGAGACTGTATGCTCGTCACTGCTGGTTCCGTCCAGCTTTCCAGAGACTGTAAGCTCTTCACTGCTGGTTCCGTCCAGCTCTCCAGAGACTAAATGGTCTTCACCGCTGGTTCCGTCCAGCTCTCCAGAGATTGAATGCTCTTCACCGCTGGTTCCGTCCAGCTCTCCAGAGTTTGAATGCTCTTCCCCGCTGGTTCCGTCCAGCTCTCCAGAGATTGTATGCTCTTCACCGCTGGTTCCGTCCAGCTCTCCAGAGACTTTATGCTCGTCACTGCTGGTTCCGTCCAGCTTTCCAGAGACTGTAAGCTCTTCACTGCTGGTTCCGTCCAGCTCTCCAGAGACTAAATGTTCTTCACCGCTGGTTCCGTCCAGCTCTCCAGAGATTGAATGCTCTTCGCCGCTGGTTCCGTCCAGCTCTCCAGAGTTTGAATGCTCTTCCCCGCTGGTTCCGTCCAGCTCTCCGGAGATTGAATGCTCTTCGCCGCTGGTTCCGTCCAGCTCTCCAGAGTTTGAATGCTCTTCCCCGCTGGTTCCGTCCAGCTCTCCAGAGATTGTATGCTCTTCACCGCTGGTTCCGTCCAGCTCTCCAGAGACTTTATGCTCGTCACTGCTGGTTCCGTCCAGCTCACCAGAGAATGAATGCTCTTCACTGCTGGTTCCGTCCAGATCACCAGAGAACGAATGCTCTTCACTGCTGGTTCCGTCCAGCCCACCAGAGACTGAATGCCCTTCACTGCTGGTTCCGTCCAGCTCACCAGAGAATGCATGCTCTTCACTGCTGGTTCCGTCCCACTCACCAGAGAATGAATGCTCTTCACTGCTGGTTCCGTCCAGCCCTCCAGAGACAGTATGCTCTTCACTACTGGTTCCGTCCAGCCCTCTAAAGACTGTATGCTCTTCACTGCTGGTTCCGTCCAGCCCTCCAGAGAATGAATGCTCTTCACTGCTGGTTCCGTCCCACTCACCAGAGAATGAATGCTCTTCACTGCTGGTTCCGTCCCACTCACCAGAGAATGAATGCTCTTCACTGCTGGTTCCGTCCAGCCCTCCAGAGACAGTATGCTCTTCCCTACTGGTTCCGTCCAGCCCTCTAAAGACTGTATGCTCTTCACTGCTGGTTCCGTCCAGCCCTCCAGAGAATGAATGCTCTTCACTGCTGGTTCCGTCCCACTCACCAGAGAATGAATGCTCTTCACTGCTGGTTCCGTCCAGCCCTCCAGAGACAGTATGCTCTTCACTGCTGGTTCCGTCCAGCCCACCAGAGACTGAATGCCCTTCACTGCTGGTTCCGTCCAGCTCACCAGAGAATGAATGCTCTTCACTGCTGGTTCCGTCCCACTCACCAGAGAATGAATGCTCTTCACTGCTGGTTCCGTCCCACTCACCAGAGAATGAATGCTCTTCACTGCTGGTTTCGTCCCACTCACCAGAGAATGAATGCTCTTCACTGCTGGTTCCGTCCAGCCCTCCAGAGACAGTATGCTCTTCACTGCTGGTTCCGTCCAGCCCTCTAAAGACCGTATACTCTTCACTGCTGGTTCCGTCCAGCCCTCCAGAGAATGAATGCTCTTCACTGCTGGTTCCGTCCCACTCACCAGAGGATGAATGCTCTTCACTGCTGGTTCCGCCCAGCCCTCCAGAGAATGAATGCTCTTCACTGCTGGTTCCGTCCCACTCACCAGAGAATGAATGCTCTTCACTGCTGGTTCCGTCCCACTCACCAGAGGATGAATGCTCTTCACTGCTGGTTCCGCCCAGCCCTCCAGAGAATGAATGCTCTTCACTGCTGGTTCCGTCCCACTCACCAGAGAATGAATGCTCTTCACTGCTGGTTCCGTCCCACTCACCAGAGAATGAATGCTCTTCACTGCTGGTTCCGTCCAGCCCTCTAAAGACTGTATGCTCTTCACTGCTGGTTCCGTCCAGCCCTCCAGAGAATGAATGCTCTTCACTGCTGGTTCCGTCCAGCTCTCCAGAGACTGTATGCTCAGCACTGCTGGTTCCGTCCAGCCATCCAGAGACTGAATGCTCTTCTCTGCTGGTTCCGTCCAGTCCTCCAGAGACTGTATGCTCTTCACTGCTGGTTCCGTCCAGCCATCCAGAGACTGAACGCTCTTCACTACTGGTTCCGTCCAGCCATCCAGAGACTGAATGCTCTTCTCTGCTGGTTCCGTCCAGTCCTCCAGAGACTGTATGCTCTTCACTGCTGGTTCCGTCCAGCCATCCAGAGACTGTATGCTCATCACTGCTGGTTCCGTCCAGTTCCTCCGAGCCCGAGCTCTCTTCTTCGCTGGGCCCGACCAGCCCAGCCCCAGAGACCGTCCAGCCAGCGCCAGAGACCGCTCAGCCTGCTCCGCCCTGGCCACGCCCTCAGTCTGCTCCGCCCTGGCCACGCCCTCAGCCTGCTTCGCCCTGGTCTCGCCCTCAGCCTGCTTCGCCCCGGCCACGCCATCAGCCTGCTCCGCCCTGGCCATGCCCTCAGCCTGTTCCGCCCTGGCCACGCCCTCAGCCTGCTCCGCCCTGGCCACACCCTCAGCCTGCTTCGCCCTGGTCTCGCCCTCAGCCTGTTCCGCCCTGGCCACGCCCTCAGCCTGCTCCGCCCTGGCCACGCCCTCAGCCTGCTCCGCCCTGGCCACGCCCTCAGCCTGCTCCGCCCTGGCCACGCCCTCAGCCTGCTCCGCCCTGGCCACGCCCGCAGCCTGTTCCGCCCTGGCCACGCCCTCAGCCTGCTCCGCCCTGGCCACGCCCTCAGCCTGCTCCGCCCTGGCCACGCCCTCAGCCTGCTCCGCCCTGGCCACGCCCTCAGCCTGCTCCGCCCTGGCCACGCCCTCAGCCTGCTCCGCCCTGGCCACGCCCCTCTCAGGCCCCAGTTCGTCCCCCCTCCTTCCTCTGTTCCGCGGCGTGAGGTCACGCCTCCCGGGAGGGGGGAGTACTGTCACAGTCCTCCGTCTGCACCAGTCTGTCTTGTCTTCAGCACTACACTTCCCAGGATCCTCTCGTCACCCTATCCCGTGTTCACTCCCTCATCAGCCACCTGTTCCTCGTCATCATCATCTGTTTCACCTGTTCTCACCCCATTATGTTTGATTAGTCTGTGTATTTAGTTCCCTTTGTGTTACTCTATGATTGTCGGTCGATGTTGAATGTTACCTCTGTGAAACCCCGTCCTCCTGCCTGTATGTGGAAAATAAACACGTTTCTTTGGTTATCTGGATTCCTCCCGCTCCTTCTGTCTGCACTCCTGTTCTCCTGCACCTAACCCCGTGACAAATATATGTGTGTGTAGTGTGTATAATTAATTTGTATATATAAATACCCACACATGCATGTATATATTTATGAAAAATGTGTTATTAATATATCAAATATTTATATTTATATATAATATTAATTGTGAATAAATATATATAAAATGTATACATGCACATATTTCTTAAATATATACATGCATGTGTGGGTATTTATATATACAAATTAATTATACACACTACACACACATATATTATGTAAACACAAACTTTTATTTTGGATGCCCATCCCTAGTAGACATCCTATACTGAAGTACTATGGGAAGTTTGGCAGGTTTTAATATGAATTCAACCTCTATATATATGACTGTAAGCTTTCAAATGATATAAAGGTTTAGATTAGTTTAGGTTTAGTCTAGGATATTACTGTTTTTAATATGTAATGGGTGTGGGCCCACCGGTGGGCTGGTGACACTTAAGGGGTGGCTTTAATAACATAAAATAAACAAACAACAAAATGAAAGCAAAGGCAGCAGTCCCTCACGGATGACTGCTGCCACATATTATAAAACCAGCCCGTTCTCATCCTTGAGCGTCACATAGAACGCTATACTACGCATATGGCACCCTTTATCGTTAATATTCACGCGAACCCAAGCCGTCATAAATCCTTTAGCGTAATATCAGACTACCCTACCCTACAACTGTGTATCACACGAAATACGTTCTGAGGAAACTATTTTGCAAATCGTAATTACGTTACATGCCAACATATAAGCAGTGCTATTACGTTTGTCCTTAACGTATTTTGCAAATCGTAATTACGTTACATGCCAACATATAAGCAGTGCTATTACGTTTCTCCTTAACGTAATACTATTGCAGTGCTATTACGTTTTTCCTGAACATAATACATCCAAGCAGGTTTCTTTACTATTTATGCATAATCGTGGCATTAAAATTTTGACTCTTTTGCATTCAACTGTCATATCAATTAAGTTTTCCTTCGCATTTATTAATATAATAGACCAACGTTACTCATAAATATATAAAAAGCATTTTCTCCAATAAAACACAACATACTGATACATTCACAAAAGACATACATTTTATTAGCTTGATGTAAACCAAATCCTAGAATCCATACGTTGTTTGCAAGAAACAGATCCAAATCCAGCCTTTTATCCAGTGATCTTCATCTTCATTTCTCAGCAGCGACCGCAAACGTCAAATCCGCGCTGGCAAATTCAAATAATGCGCCTTCAAGAAGCGTTACGACATGTTTTACGGCAGTGATATCAATTCATTGCAATTCAATTCATTGATATCAATCGCTCATTGGCCCTCGCCTGCTTCGTCACAGATTGCGACATGCCGTGTTTCAGTCGGTGTAGTACATTTACATTTGAAATGGAGAAGAGCGCGCGCCTTCAGACAGAGAGTGAACCGAAATCAGATTAACATTTTGGATTAACGTTAATAACTTTAATTCTGATCTGTACCTCATACACAACTACTATAATACTGCCAGAGGACTGCGACTGCAACGCATCATCATGTGAACGACTTTTGGTAATGTTAATAATAAATAAATAAATTATTGTGAAATGTATCTGTCTGTTATGTTTTTTTTTTCTTAATTGTGTTACCTACGTAGTTTTAAGGAATGGTTATGGTTAGGTTTAGGGATAGGAGTGGGATTAGTGGCTCAAAATATATTTTAATGCTAAAACTCATTTAACTACACATCTCTGTCCATTACGTTTTATCCTTTTTATATTCTGTATAAAATAAATATGTTTTTTTGGAGTAGGATTAAGGGGTCTTGTTACATTTATCTTAAGTGAAAGTATACAGATATCGTTATGATATGAAACATATGTAAATAGTTAACGTTTTGTAGCTGTAAAAACGTAATAAGGTTACGTTTAAATGTTGCAAATACGTCCATATTATACGTTTTAGCATCTATCCAAACGTACAAAAACGTACGTTACATATCTTTGAAAATAACGTATTAAATCTACGTATTAACAATGAGACATATTACGTTAAGGACCAACGTAATAGCACTGCTTATATGTTGGCATGTAACGTAATTGCGATTTGCAAAATAGTTTCCTCAGAACGTATTTCGTGTGATACAGGGTTGCTACCCTACCCCACACCTAAACCTAACCATCACAGCGCGTGTTATATTAACGATTACGGGTGCCATGTGCGTAGTATAGCGCCTTTTTGTCATATACCGTTCTATATGATGCTAAAGGATGAGAATGCATTGAATAAAACAGAAACATAACAAAAATAGTCCAGGCCTGCCCTTTCTCGTCCTTAACTGTCATCACTCTTCCTTTTATGTTTCCGCTCCTCCGTGAGAGATACGAGACTGGTTCTCTCACGGCCCTCGACCTTGGCCTCGTCCTGCTCACCACACATACGCACAGAAGAGCAGTGACCAGTGGAGGGTTAATGCATTGCATCTTTTAAAAACATGGCCATGATTTAGCCTGGATAAAGAGAACATAGACTCATAATGCGTAAGATGTAAATCCGTCTAAAGAGGATGAATGTGCACTGCACTTAACAAGCTCAGAATAGAAAAATCCACCGAGAATTGAATCAGTGATAGTACAGATTTTTTTTTTTCCTGTATTAATTTGTTTCCTGTTCATGAGATGCAGCTACTTTGAAAGAACATCAATTGGATTATGTATACTTGAAACGAAGGACCTTAGTTATCATAGAGCCTAGGTCATTTTTAGCACAGGTATGAGCTGCTGCTGGATTGATGAAAATATGAAATAAGTCAAAGTGTAATTTTGCCGATTTTCATGCTGCTTTGTTACGATGTCATTTTAGTATATTTTACAATGTTTACTCATTCTATGTGTTACCTGGATCAAAAAATTTACATTTATTAGTCAGCATCAACTGAAAATTCTGCATAGTGACACTTTAAGAAATGTTTTTTGGAATACAAATGATTTTTAACATTATTATACCTAAAACAGAAAATAGTTTATACAGTAGCTGTTAAAGAAAACTTAATTTTTAAGAATGCTTCATGAGTCTGATCCTTTACAGACCTGAAGACATCATGACGTAATGTAGTTTTTTTTTTTTTTAAATTTATGCATGACTGCATACTGATACAAGAGATATGAAAATAGCACCAGTATTTTGCCATGAGCAATGCTAAAATATATACAGTGGTATAGTGGGAAATAATGATATATTAAATATTTGATCATTCAATGCAGCAATTGGCAAACCAAATCAATATTATTTCAATGAGATGAAGTGCCTACACTAAGTGTTCTGGACAGTGTTCCTCAATGCAATCTGTTTGTCACCAGGCCAATCGCACCTTTGACGCTTTGGCTAAAGTTGGCGAACTGGCAGAGGCATGGCTGCAGAATAAAGATCTGATCTGGACTTTTTTCAACAGCAGCACACAGATCAACACGCTACGGGTGAGATCATTTCTCTTTTTGGCCTTTTTATTCACAGTCTGAACTGTAAAGAAGGCAACTGCATAAGGCAGAACAGCCTGTGTCACCTGTGTGAGCACCGTGCCTCAAAGAGATAGTTCACCCAAAAATTTAGTAAACATTTTTGGGTGAACTATCCCTTTAATGTTGTAATGAGGTTAGTTGTTATGGGAAGAAGGACGCGGGAACTGGTGAACATTTAAAGACTTTAACCCTTATGCTGCATTAGGGACATTTTTGGTCTTTTGCAGTTTAATTTCTTTGACCATTTTGGCTGTTTTAATGCAAATGGTATGAAATTTGGCAAAATTGTGACTTTTTGGATACATGTAAAAAATGTGATCCCATTTTGCAAAATATGTATAACACACACTGTGTAGATCAAATAGTAACACTCAGCACCATAAAGACCAAAAATGGCCCATTGAAACCCATTAAAACGTTGTTTAAATCTGAGGCTCTCAGTAATACATGAAACATGATTTTTGCACAAACATCCTTTCATTTTGAAGCAAAAGCATTATATTTGCATTATATAGTGACGTCACTACATATTTATTCCCTATGGGTGGAAATGCACCTTATTTTAGGCAATAGGCAATGTTTAATAGGTGGCCATTTTTGGTCTCTAACGCGCTAAGTGGGATTTTTTGCAAAGTGGGACTGTGATAATCCAAATCTAAAGTTTTCTCTTTGCATTTAGTTTATTGAAAATAATTGAATTTTTGTGTTTTTTCCTCTTATACAAATCGATGGTTTCGCAAACAAAACTGGTAATTAAAGGGTTAAAATCCTGAAATTAAATACATTTTTGGTAGTTATGATGAGGACTGATGCTGGTTAAAAGATTTAACTTGGTAAAAGTGGAAAATAATAATAATATATAATATTTTAGGCAATGTTTAATATGTGGCCATTTTTGGTCCTTAATGCACTCAACGGTGTTAAAAATCTAATGCAGCACAAGGGTTAATAATCCAAAAATAAAACAAACACAAAACATAACATAAATTGTCCAGGCCTGGTCCTCTCTCGTCCTTCTCTGTCGTCGCTCCTCCTTTTATGCTTCCGTAGCTCCTCTGTGAGAGAGTGCATGTGACGCTCAACTTTCTTAATGAAATGTTAGACAGCTACTGAAGTATATGAATGAATATTATTATATAACAAGGAAGCCAGGTCTGTTTGGGACTTGATTTTGTCCAGCGGGAAATTCACAAGTTCACACTTACAAATAAGTCAGATAGAATAAATGGTATGCATATTTGGCGTGCTTTCCAAGGAGAGGGCTCCGGGCTCGGTATTTGGCCCGAACCCAGAGTACTTCCCCCTGGCTGTGGAAGGAACAAGCCGAGAGTAAGGTGTCGGGGTGGTGGAGGGATGCTGAAAAACTGTGGAGTCAACTGAGTGACTGTATGCTTCCTCTCATGCTGATGGGATAGTCATGATGACTGTTGATGACAAGTTAATTGGATTAATTATTTGTGCGTGCTCCTCCCCAACTTTGTTTAGTGAAACATCATTTATTGGATCGTAAAAAAAAAAAAAAAAAGAGCATTGTTGACAAATTAAATAGAGGCAGATCTAAGTGAGTTCAGAATACAGAAACAGTTTTTTTTAAGTTATGGTCTGTATGTTTCCAATTAAAACATCTAGTTACCATGTTTATCAATTACATTAAACACAAATTAAAATCCCCCTGTTGTCAATCATTTTATCCCTTTAAACTAATCTTTGATCACCACAACGAAGTATGTATTCTTTTTTTGCTTCATTTAGTATATGTGGATTTATGAATATGCAAATTTCCCCACCTCCACTCAGAATACCTGATGCACTTTAATTAAGCCATATATGTTTGTTTGTTTTTTTAACCAGAAACTGATTCAGAAAAAGTGGAATACCAAATTATACAGTGTCGATTATCAGAATAGTAAAGACAACTTCGGACATATAACGGTAATTAATATGATTTGCTCGACTACGTTATCAAACAATAATGTTCTTGTATATCATCTCAGAGTCTTTCAAAAAAAATCAGCATCCTTAGATGCTTTGAACATCTCAGAACGTCAGTGGAGAAAGGCATATAGTTCATCGTAACATTGTGATATACATCAGAGACACGATTTATCCGCTATATAGCTAAGTGTACACATTTTTTCATATCAACAGAAAAAAATATACTTGGATAACCTGGCTTCTCTTGAGATTCCACTGCTTCCCAGCAGTTAATAATATGATAAAGACTGCCTGCACTTTGACGGGATTGGTCAACATCGGCGATTTCAAAGCACATTTTTGAGAGAGACAGTCTTTTTTTTTATGCATGTTTAAGGAGAAAATACTCAGCAGCAATGGTGTTGACCTATGAATTTGCATATGGTTTGTCTTAAAGCATATGTAAAACACCACATAGACATATAAACAACATTAAAAACTTGATTTTCAATATAGGTTCTCTTTAACCTGAGTCAAATGAATCAAGTATATATAACACAGGCTAATAAAGCACAATGTGCACTTATTATTCTCATGTTTTTTTGTTTTGTTTTTTTGTTTTTGTTTTTTGCAGCCCAAAATGGCTGACTTTTTTTGTTGTTGTTGTTGTTTTTAATTCTGACCATTGCTCTTCTGGCCAGGCTGGTTTCAAATATTTCTAAAATGTATAGACCTTATGTAGCCCCGCCCCTTTTCAGTGCTGCGCTCATTGTCTTTTGACTTCTGGTCTGTATTTTGACAGCGATCTTGCATAGGTATGAATGAACTGCTCGTAAAAAAAATTCCCGGTCGACATTTGTTAAGACATCTGCTTTACAATGCTTATGATAAACATTACAATGCTCAGGATAACTTTTGTTAACTCTACAATAAGTAAATCCACTTCACCAGCTAATTACTCCTCGACAGCGATGCCATAAAAATATACAGAGCGACCGCGAAACCGGAAGTTCAAAGACAAGATTCTAAAGATGACGGCGCCCACGACTCTCTGGTGCATAAGGTCTATAGTGTGATCTGGATCTGTGTTGTATTTTTTTTTTTTTGAAAGATTTTTGTTTAGAATTTACTAGTACATTTCACAAATATATTTGAACATTGAATTAAATGTGAAATTTTGCAGTAGAAGACTGAAATAGTAAACATTCTCCATTAGCAACTTCGAAAAGTAATGTTTTATAGTGTAAGGTTCTGTGGGCTATTGTTACGAACTGCTCTGAGGCTTGTAGATGAAGATCCAAATGCAGCTTTAATATAAGAATAGTCGTACAGGCAGGGTCGAGAATCAGCAGACAGGACAATGGAGAATACACAATGGGAATCCAAGAAGCAGGCAGCAATAATCAAAATCCAGAACAATCCAAAAGTCAAAAAACCAGAAAACAAACACAGAAAATGCTCAGAAATGCAGACAAACAGTACAACAAGACTTCGCAAACACTGAATGTGAACACAAGGTATATATAGACACACTAACAGGATGAGACACAGGTGAATGCAATCAGTGAATGAGGTACAGGTGAATGTGATCAGTGATGAGTCCGGGCAGTGAGTTCTGGGAAATGTAGTTGTGAGGGAAACATGAACATCTGGTGTGGAGTGCCCTCTGGTGACTCTCAAGGGCACTCCACCTGGTGACCGTTACATAGCCCCCCCCCAAAGAGCGGCTTCCAGACGCTCCAAAAACAGTTCAGGAGGGAGGTGGAGCGGAGGCGGATCCGGGGGAGGGATGGAGGGCCAGGCCTGTGGAGCAGAATAGGGCCTGGAGACTAGGACGGAAGACCAGGGTGGAGCAGGCTGTGCAGGCGGCCAGGGCGGAGCAGGCCGTGCGGGCGGCCAGGGCGGAGCAAGATGTGCGGGCGGCCAGGGCGGAGCAGGCTGTGCGGGCGGCCAGGGCGGAGCAGGCTTTGAGGGCGGCCAAAGCGGTGGAGACCCCTCGGGCGGCCACGGCGGTGAAGACCCCTCGGGCGGCCACGGCGGCGAAGACCCCTCGGGCGGCCACGGCGGCGAAGACCCCTCGGGCGGCCACGGCGGCGAAGACCCCTCGGGCGGCCACGGCGGTGATGCCCTCTCAGGACCAGACACCGGCTCAGGAACAGACACTACATCAGAAATGATCACAAGGACAGATACAGACACAGAAACAAACACTGGATCGGGGGCAGACACTGGATCGGCCATCTTGTCCGGAGACACTGGATCGGCCATCTTGTCCGGAGACACTGGGTCGGCCATCTTGTCCGGAGACACTGGGTCGGCCATCTTGTCCGGAGACACTGGGTCGGCCATCTTGTCCGGAGACACTGGGTCGGCCATCTTGTCCGGAGACACTGGGTCGGCCATCTTGTCCGGAGACACTGGGTCGGCCATCTTGTCCGGAGACACTGGGTCGGCCATCTTGTCCGGAGACACTGGCTTGGAGGCGGCCATCTTGTCCGGAGACACTGGCTTGGATGCGGCCATCTTGTCCGGAGACACTGGCTTGGATGCGGCCATCTTGTCCGTAGACACTGGCTTGGAGGCGGCCATCTTGTCTTTAGACACTGGCTTGGCAGAAGTGACGTGGAGCGTCTCTGGCTCGGCAGAAGTGACGTGGAGCGTCTCTGGCTCGGCAGAAGTGACGTGGAGCGTCTCTGGCTCGGCAGAAGTGACGTGGAGCGTCTCTGGCTCGGCAGAAGTGACGTGGAGCGTCTCTGGCTCGGCAGAAGTGACGTGGAGCGTCTCTGGCTCGGCAGAAGTGACGTGGAGCGTCTCTGGCTCGGCAGAAGTGACGTGGAGCGTCTCTGGCTCGGCAGAAGTGACGTGGAGCGTCTCTGGCTTGGCAGAAGTGACGTGGAGCGTCTCTGGCTCGGCAGAAGTGACGTGGAGCGTCTCTGTCTCGGCAGAAGTGACGTGAACAGGCTCAGACTCGGCAGGGCTGACATGGAACTCTGGCTGGGCTGTCTCGGCGGGACGAGACTCTGGCTGGGCTGTCTCGGCGGGACGAGACTCTGGCTGGGCTGTCTCGGCGGGACGAGACTCTGGCTGGGCTTTCTCGGCGGGACGAGACTCTGGCTGGGCTTTCTCGGCGGGACGAGACTCTGGCTGGGCTGTCTCGGCGGGACGAGACTCTGGCTGGGCTGTCTCGGCGGGACGAGACTCTGGCTGGGCTGTCTCGGCGGGACGAGACTCTGGTTTGACGGTCTCTGGCTGTACGGTCTCTGGCTGGAAGGTGAGCGGGGGCTTGGCAGGGCTGACGGTGAGCGCGGGCTCGGCAGGGCTGATGGTGAGCGCGGGCTCGGCAGGGCTGACGGTGAGCGCGGGCTCGGCAGGGCTGACGGTGAGCGCGGGCTGTGGAAGCTCTGCTGAGACGTGACGAGGCTCTGGAAGCTCTGCTGAGACGTGATGAGGCTTTGGAATGAAACTCTCTTCACAAACGGAGACCGCCTCTCTCCAGTTCAGACCCGAGAGATTGGGGAGCTCCCTCGGGTTGACCTCCTTAGCCCCTAGCTGGTAACACAGCTTAATAGCCTCATCACCGAGAGAGCAGGAGGCAGCGAGAGGAACAAACCCCCAGGTATACTGGAACAGATCACGGCTATCCAGGGCCAAGGCCGCGATCTGACCAGCAAACTCCCGGATTTGTGCTGCTGGATTCATTTGTTGGTCGGTTGTTGCTGGATCTCGGTGTGGCGAAGTCTTCTGTTACGAACTGCTCTGAGGCTTGTAGATGAAGATCCAAATGCAGCTTTAATATAAGAATAGTCGTACAGGCAGGGTCGAGAATCAGCAGACAGGACAATGGAGAATACACAATGGGAATCCAAGAAGCAGGCAGCAATAATCAAAATCCAGAACAATCCAAAAGTCAAAAAAACAGAAAACAAACACAGAAAATGCTCAGAAATGCAGACAAACAGTACAACAAGACTTCGCAAACACTGAATGTGAACACAAGGTATATATAGACACACTAACAGGATGAGACACAGGTGAATGCAATCAGTGAATGAGGTACAGGTGAATGTGATCAGTGATGAGTCCGGGCAGTGAGTTCTGGGAAATGTAGTTGTGAGGGAAACATGAACATCTGGTGTGGAGTGCCCTCTGGTGACTCTCAAGGGCACTCCACCTGGTGACCGTTACAGCTATACAGAAAAGGTGCATACAATGCCAAAAGAGCAAATGTGTTTTCAGTGACCTGGATTCTGGAGAAAGTAGTGAGTGTCAGGATCTCAATGTATCTGGAATTGTGATCTAATCTTACTAGTTCACACAGACCTATCACTATTTTCTCCCCTGGTCCACAGGGTAATTCTCTTGATATCAGTGGTGCTGCCCTTGTCTCACTGCAGCATGAACGCGTCTGCACACAAAATGTAATGTCCTGTGAAATAATGGCCACCAAGCTCTTTCATGACACCTTCATAAGCCATGACGTATTTTGTGAATTTTGTCAAGGACTACCCCAGCTAACAAAAATATGTTCTTCTAATAACTTTTTGCTAATGTTCCCATTAAGTTAAGAAAAATGTATTTCTGAATGTTCCCTGAATGTTCAAAACAGCCAGTTTTTTTTTTTCAATGTTTTCAAAATGTGGTTAAGCAGATGTTTAGGAGAAATGACATTTTATCATTCTGCAAACATTATGGGAACATTCCTTTAGACTGTTATCTGTAATAGTAGCATTTAGAAAGAAAAAAATATATAAAAAAAGTGTAAATTATATTTTTGTGCTAACGTAATTAAAGACCAGATAACTTTGAACAATCATTCTATTAACGTTACGGCAAAGGTGTTTGTTTATAACTTTAAGAGAACCATGCCAAAACGTTAGCCAAGGTTCTGACAATGTTCCCGACCTTGAATGTACTCGCTGTATATTGTGGCCACCCGTTTCTGATGAATCTGAATCCTGGCTGCAGCGTGGCATCTAATTGACTGTTCACCCTGGAGAGCTTCATTTTCGGAGAACATATTGACCACAGAAGCAGCCTGTGTAGTTATCTCACCGTGGCTTGCAGTGCTTTCCGCTGTGATCTGGGCCCCATGAGAGTTCCTCAGCTACAGCCAGTCCCTTCTCAGGATCAAGCTCTGCATTGTACTGTAACTGAACTGCATGAACTTGATCAGGAGGGTTGTCAAGGTCTTTATTATTCAGGAGGCTTTTTCTCTTTCAGTAAAGACAAGAAATTTATCCTTGTAAAATAGGGCTGGTCATTGACTCAAATTTCACGATTCGATTTGATTTCGATTCACAAGCATGCGATTCAATTGATTAATTGGGGCCTATCAGGTACAGTACATGGCAAATTTCCTCAAGGAAAAAATATAGCTATAAATAACTAATGCTGTAAACTATACAGGAAGCCATGTTTGTACATTACTACAATTTTAAAGGTTAAAATGTAAAACCATAAAGTTATAATAATGCATTTTTAATGACTTTCCATGGTTAAAACACTGAGTGATTACATTGTGACATGATACCGATTTCGGTAAGTTCTGCTGCATTTTTCAGCATATGTTCATGTTTATTCTGTGCTGTAAACAGTGTTGTGCAAGTTACTTCCAAACTGTAATACATTAGGTATTACTTGTTACTGCTATTTAAAAGTAATTCATTACCTTACAATATTACTGTCCCAGAATTGTAATGCGTTACATTACTCATGTATTACTTTTGAGTTACTTTCACCAAAATAACTAAGTAGAACTTAACTTTTGGGCTGTAACGATAAGCAATATGAAACCGAAATCGCGATTCGCCACACGACTCAGATCCACGAACCTACAGAATCGCGACACACCTCATCCAACTCCAGCGCTATTCTCCTTACCGTCCAGATCCAATGCTGCCTTATCTTTAAATTAGGCTATTAGTATTATTTGAAGTTAACATTATAAAATACGTAGACCTACACCACAAAACTAGTTGAGGATAAATTATTTAAAATTGGGGAAGTCCAGCATTATGGACATGACATTTGCAGTCAAAACTTGAAATAAAAATTCTCAAAAAATACATTTATTGAAACGTATATAGGCTACTTCCTTAAAGGACTCCAGACATTAGACAAATATCAGTCTATGTTTTATTTTTAATATTCGGGAAAAGACACACATTCATGCGTGACAAAAAAATAGGAGGTAAAATATATTTTTTGTAATTCTGTTAATTACATTGCGCAAATCGGATGAGGAAGGGTTGGCTTTCCAGTCTCCATAGAACTTAAAATATTCATTTTATTTTAGTTTTCGTGTTCGCATTTATGAGGAAAAAACAATGTTACAGACGCGACCGCTCTGAACTGGCACTAAAAGACTGCTTTAAAACTTTCACATAGTCTGTTGCCTTTAAGAAGTAAAAGCAGACATTACACTGTAATACAACTGTAATACAAGCCTCACTGAACATGTAACGAGTAAAATATTACTGAAAATTGATTAGTAATGCCTTACACTACTGCGTTACAGCAAAAAGTAATATGTTACTGTAATGTATTACTTTTGTAATGCGTTACTCCCAACACTGGCTGTAAAGTTGTAAAACGGAATGATGATCAGGTCACACATGCTCCATGCGCCACTTTGCTTGAACAGATGCGCTAGCACCACTTTAAAGAGTACTAAAACAGGATTTTTTGTTTACATTTTTGTAATGAAATTGATGGAATTTGAAAGCTAAGGCTGTGTGTCCACCAAAGCGTTTTAGCCAGCTGAAAACGCCAGACGCTCTGAAAACGCTAGATGCTTGAGTGCATTTTGGCAGCGCAGCATTTTTTTCCATTGAGACGTTTTGTTGCTATGATACAGAATATACGAAGCACAGTTTACTTGTAACTGATTTCGCAGAAAATTTGTTTCATACTAAAAATGTATTTTTCATCCATTTTGTGCGGTTAGCTCTGTTGGTTGATACCGTTGTACAGAAAGAATGTTGTGACAGCTGGTCAGAGTGGTATTAGTCCCGCCCCTCCTCCACTGTGATTGGACAGGCGGTTAAAAAATAAGAGTGAAGAGCGCAGCGTTTTATCCAAAGTTGAACATTTTTCAACTCTCGGCGACCAGTAATAAATGCTGGGCGCTCGGCGCTTTCAGCGTGAAAAAAAACGCTCAGAGCCTCGTTACGCTCATGGCGTTTAAAAAGCGCGGCGCTCCCATTGAAAACAATTGAAAACATACGTCATGCGCGTGGAAAAACGCTTGTCTTTCATATCAGAAGTAACAGAGCACACCGCTTATTGCGAATTATTGGTTGGGAGGCAAGCTACGAAACTTTGTTCATTTATCAACTAAAAACAGACTTGTGATTTGAGAATCAATATCGAATCTTCAAAAATAGAAAATTATTCTAAATGTTTATTTATTTTATTTTTTTGTTAAATAAAGATGAGCAAGTAAAAATAATACTATTTAATATTATGTAATGATATTAAATAGGTGGGTCAGGTTTTTTTGTCCTTAGCTGTCATTGCCAGCTGTGTTGTTTTTCTTTGACAAATTTCTGGACTGGTGATAATCCAAAATGGGAAACATTAGGAGTGATTAAATGGTCAGCATGTTACTTCATGGAGAGGAATCTGATAAAACCCTCTTAATTCTGTAAGGAGCTAAATAAACAAGCACCGGAGAGTTTAACGATTAAATGCTCTGCAGTGGGAAGAATGAATTTCACCCTCTTTGCTGCCTAAATCGACACGGATGGGGGCATCTCCGCGGGACTTGATTACCGACACCATGGCTGCACACCACTATGTCTCGTTACTTCATCAAGGGGGTATTCTTGCTCCACACGGTTGAGTTCAGCTTTCACTTTGGGTAGCAGAAAGAGGGCTACCTGATGTGCTGCATGTGTGGCATAGAGCTCACTTCCTCTTTTCACTGTTATCATATTTCCACCCTGCTGAGACGCATATTTTAATTCAATTTAACTAGTGTCATCTCTGTAGCTGCTACGAAGACTCAAGTACATTCTAGAGTTGTAGTTCACTAAACCTGTTTTCTACAGGCCTAAGTCCGTCTACAGTCGACAAGACCATATTTTCATGCACTCTGGAGTGTTTGGATATGACAATGAGACAGAAATGTTTTGTGGTAAATACCGACTCATATGATCTGCTCAGTATGGAAGCTTGTTTTTCCGCCACAGAATAAAACATTTTGAGAGATTTGCGACATTTAATCTCACAATTATGTCTTTACTTCTTACAATTATGACTTTTTTCTCAGAATTGCTGTTATAAAGTCAAAATTACGATATATCAGCTCACAATTTCAAGAAATAAACGTGCAATTCTGCCTTTTTTTCCTTGCAATTGTGAGTTTATATCTTGCAATTCTGAATTGTGAGATATAAACAATGGCCTGGATTTGGACTGGAATAAGCTGATCTTGTCTACAACAACAGTACTTTCACAACCTCAGGCCTCTGAATATGAAGCCCCAGCTGGAGTTGTTCTCTCTTTGGTGATGTCTGTTTGAATGTCTCCTCACTTGTCACACATGCTTCAGCTCCTGTATCACTCTGAAAGTGGTGTCTGGACTATTTTTTTGCCTTGTTTCCTTGATAACTGCACCCAAGAACTTGTCCTGTGATTTCCCCCACTTTTTAGTGCTGTCAATGTCCTCTTTTGTCACATTTGTTTTATTATTTTGTATTTGGATTGCTGGTTTCTTGCACATGAGTTTCTTCTTGAGTTTGCATTGCTAACTGCATTGCCCCTTCTTATGCGTGTATGTGTTTTGGGAGTTCTGTTCGTGACTTGCTGGATGAGCTCACTTGGCATTTCCAGAGTTTGCAAACTAGCATGCATTTCTTATTTCCTCTAAATGCGTCTCAGGCAATATTAAACACTCATTTAAAAGTCGTGTGGCTCTTATTCTGACCTCTAAATCTTGGTGAATGTGCCTGTCTGTCTTGTCACCAAGTTCACAAATGGCAGTTCCAGTGTTGTAGTACTCGAGACTCGGACTCGTCTCGGACTCGGTCTCGAGACCATATTTTAATGGTCTTGGTCTTGTCATGGACTCGTGTCCATTTGGACTCGGAATTGACTCGTACTTGAACATTTTTTTTTTTAGGACTCGGAATTATTCCCGAGTCCACTCGAGTTCAATTAAAAATATTTTTCATGATTATTAATGTATGTTAATAAAATATTTCTTTAAATTGATTGACACGCCCAGTGATTGGTGATTTTCTAGTGCGCAACTGCGCATGACAAATTGTAATAAAATTACTTTTAACACCACCTACTATGTGGCCTTTTTACCCTAAACTGATCATATTTTTTAAACTCTAAGTAAATTCAGTAAAATAAAAAAAGGATTTCTCTAAGTAAATAAAAGTAAATTAGGTAATCAACCCTCACTGGTCTCGGTCTCGACTCGGACTCGACCGTCTCTGGTCTCGGACTCGATTTGGACTCGACTCTCTATGGACTCGGTCTTGACTCGGACTCGACTCTCTCTGGTCTCGGTGTCGACTCGGACTCGAGTGAGGTGATCTCGACTACAACACTGGGGAAATCACTCCAATCAACACTCACAAAATGAGGAAACAGTACATCTCTACTTTCTTCCCTAGAGAGAAACATGCCGGTCATCTGCTTATGCTTATAAAATTGAACAAAAAAATCAAATGGCTGCACCTTGATTTTTCTATTTCTTATTTGTCATTTGATTATTAATTATGAGATCATTGACAGCATGAGATACGTTTAATTTACACTACTACACAGATCTCTTTGGAAAAAAGATGTGGTTTACCTTGCTGTTTAGTACCTTAAGACAACACAGACTGTTTACATTAATTTAGTATAAAACTATTTAGAGATGCAGTAGGCCTAGGCTACACCGTGGGAGTCCCGTTCATATTTTTAAAAGGCTACATACACTCACCTAAAGGATTTTTAGGAACACCATACTAATACTGTGTTTGACCCCCTTTCGCCTTCAGAACTGCCTTAATTCTACGTGGCATTGATTCAACAAGGTGCTGAAAGCATTCTTTAGAAATGTTGGCCTATATTGATAGGATAGCATCTTGCAGTTGATGGAGATTTGTGGGATGCACATCCAGGGCACGAAGCTCCCATTACACCACATCCCAAAGATGCTCTATTGGGTTGAGATCTGCTGACTGTGGGACTCAGTGAACTTATTGTCATGTTCAAGAAACCAATTTGAAATGATTCAAGCTTTGTGACATGCATTATCCTGCTCTAAGTAGCCATCAGAGAATGGGTACATGGTGGACATAACAAGATGGACATGGTCAGAAACAATGCTCAGGCAGGCCGTGGCATTTAAACAATGCTCAATTGGCACCAAGGGGCCCAAAGAGTGCCAAGAAAATATCCCCCACACCATTACACCACCACCACCAGCCTGCACAGTGGTAACAAGGCATGATGGATCTGTGTTCTCATTCCGTTTATGCCCAATTCTGACTCTACCATCTGAATGTCAGAAATCGAGACTCATCAGACCAGGCAACATTTTTCTAGTCTTCAGCTGTCTTAAGCTTTTTTCTCCCACTTCTATTGTATAGCATGACCAACACACTTTTAGATAGCTAGGGCTATATGCGCAGCATGCCAAGTTGATGCTTCCTCTGCAGACTACTTTACCAAAGCTCTCGCGTGTCATGTGACCAGAGTGTAATCGCTGCCAAACTGTAATCGCTGCATTTGCAATAATAAGCGTTCAGCCCTAGTTAATATAAAGTATTTTATCAGGAAGTGCTTTATTAGTGAGTTGACAGATACAGAGGACTTATCTTCTATAGTGAATGTAGTTCAGTGTCCATTATTGTTATGGATGACTCACCTCAGCTGAGAATGAAAGAGAGTCACACACACCCCTCACGAATGAAGACAGAGACGAAAGCTCTTAAACCTGAGAGAGAGAGGGGGGGGGGGGGGGGAGAGAGACATTATATTGCCCCTCCTCTGTGATAGGGTGCATAAAAGGAGAAGGTAATTATGGATAAGTGCAGGATCATTTTCACCAGCAGCAGGACAGGGATTAACCAACAGCACACCTTCAGACAAACCCACTATCACACCATTTCCCCATTCCTGCATTGCATCAGTGTCACTTTGAATGAGGTCAATGAGTAGAGGAGGGCGAGAAGACGATTATGGATTGAGGAATGGTGAACTTTGTTTCTATGCTCTCATTACCTTGTGCAGAACCTTTACACACATGCACAGGCCTGTCCAATATATTGCAAGTTACCTATGTAGGCAGCATAGATTCGCTCACAAATAGGGTTGTGTGACATTAACAAAAAATGAAAAAGCTGAAGTTAGCCTTTATATTTAGTGCATTTAATCTGACTCTTTAATGCAGATCTGAGGTGATATGAATGCATTTGCACTGTAGTTACAATTGCATACTGAAATATGAAATTGTTTTAAATTGATGTTGAAATATAAAATATTAAAAATAATAGATTATACTAACAATAAATATGAAACTAAAGCAGCCAATAGGTGGTTGAAGTTCACTCTAATAATGAGTGAGACATTGAATCCATTCAATCGATTAAAGAAGGTGATTATCGTGTCACTAATGAATGGGTCATTGTATTATTTACTCAACCGATTTGTTCAAAAATGCAGATTTATTCCGTAATGAAACACTGCTGTGTGTTGCTTGAAGATTTGCAGCAGTTCTGGGGTGGTTTTGTTTGGAACTATTTCCAGTGGCGACAACAACACACAACAAACAACAAATGTGTAGCCAATCAGCATTAGGGGCAATTGACAGGGGAGAGCGAAAGAGCAAGAGAAAGATTTGAAGAAATACTGTAGAAAGAGAGATGGCTGAGAGACATTACAAAAGAGAAAAGTTCATAAGACTATCACTGTGGAAAACAAAGGGTTATGATCAGGAAAGAGCTTTAGGACCCCTGTTAAGGCGAGACACGGCAGGCAAAAACTGATTTTTCATGCAGTGATCAGTTTTGAGATTTTCGGCTACTCCTTCAGTATTTGTTCTTTCAAGCTGCTATGAAGAAAACATATAGAAAACGGTTGTAAATTTACGAATTTACCAAGAAGTTATAGCATTCCAACGCATCATGCCGCTCTTTAGACTTTACTGAAGTCTGTCATGACCGGTATCGTTGTAAAGCTCTGAATCTCTTGCACACTGTGTAACCCAAATATGGGCATTTCCTTTCTATCAGTAACCAGTTGTGAATGTCCAAAGGGTGATGTAAAGCTAATGACGGAATCTCATTGGCTACTGCTGGTTTCTGCTAACGTGATTCGCTCAGACGCATCATGTGGTGTATAGCTCTGCTAATGTTAATTCATTGATTTACTGCAGTTGTAGGCCTTATATGCCTGCCATGTTATTAAATAATCAGGTAACACTTTATAATAACTACGCGCTAATAATAATTAGTTAAGTATGAGTAAACCATTAATGTATGTGGAATTGCAATTTTTATGAACCAGTTCTTTGAAAGTTGTCAATGGTTCATAAGATTACTTAGAGCGTGTAAGTAAATGATTAATAAACTATTTAAATTTTCATTCATACAACTTCTCATTCAGACATATAGTTATGGTTACTTAGTGTGTTAATAAATGCTTTATTAACATGTATCAATGCTGTAATTCAGGGTTAATTTGGGTAGTTATAAACCATTTAGTAGTGGTCAGTTGACTATGTTCATGAGCTCATCTAAAGTGAGGACTAGTCATGCCTTGTAAAGCATTTTTAAAGGCTGTTAAATATTTCTATGTTCTGTATCACTGCGTTGTGTTTGTTACTTTTTACTGTTTAGAAGATTGATGAGCCTTTAAATCGCCTTTATAAATGCTTTACAAATCATGAATAGTCCTCACTTTAGATTAGCTCACAAAAATAGTTAACTAACCACTACTAAATGCTTTATAACTACCTGCATTTACTATATTTACTTACACTTTCTAAGTGATCTTATGAATGACTGACAACTCTTAAACAACTGGTTTGTAAATAATGCTATACTTCATTTAGAAATTATTAATTGATCATTAACAAAGTATGAAAATACAATTATTAAACGCATTATAGATATGCTTATAAATCAAGAAAAAAGCATTTATAGCTATATTTATAAACTGCTTATTAAGGTCTATTAATGTTTTACAAATGATGAATTAACTGTTTACTCATGCTTAACTAATGATTAATAGCGTGCAGTTATTATAAAGTGTTACCAATAATCAAAATAATTTTCATGAGCTTGAAATATTATATATTATTATGACTAAGGGCTTGAGCATTTATTCTATTTTTGAGTATTGAAATTCTATTAATCTCAGATATTTGCCAAACAAATATCTCACCCAAACAGTACAAATATCTCAGCCTATGTAGCATTGGAAAAGCTTTACAGTGCTGGAGAGAGCCAAGTGGAAAGGCCTGAAAACAGACGCTCCTTATGCGAGTAACACTGGTTTTGAGTGTCATTGTTTCTCTGTTGGCAAGTAACAACAAACTCTTATTTGTATTTACTCTTGTGTATGTAGGCCTATGCTAATTTTTTGTGCTTCATTGAAGTTCGTTCATCATCTTCGCTTTATTTTTCGTGAAACATTATTTTGTTGCGCTTCTGCTACGACAAATAGACATTTCACTCTTGCATTGCGTGTGTAACGGAGGCCAGCTAGTGAGAGTTATAAGGGCTGATGACTGCTAGAGAACGTACTGTTTACCGTTTAGCTTCCCTGTTAGTGCATCGATCGGGGTTCAAGGCCAACTCGGAGCAGCGCTGTTAGAATTGGAGGGTGAGCTTTGGAGGCAGAGCAATGAAGAGAGGGGTGTGTTTGTTTGGGTTGATTTCAAATCAATTTGGGTTGATCTTCAGCAATGACTTTGAGAAATACCATATACTACAACTTTGTATTCAGAACAGAACAAGAATGGAAAATAAAGTAGCTATATAAACGTCAAGCCAAAATGAATTCATTTAAAGTGAAACTGAAACAGAAACCTACGTAGCACTCTCTCATACGGCACGAATCCAAATGTCTCCATATTCGCAATGTGTTTGGATGCTAAACTATTATGTAAATTATACTGGTTCAACAGATCGCAAAGCTCACGCTTTGGATCATATTACAGTTTTGAGTCATAGTTTTGGAAGAAAAAAACAAATTGGGGGGTAACAAATATTATTTTGCTTTCCAGATGTTACGTAAAGCACACTTTAAAGGGATACTCCACTTTTTTTTTTAGAAATAGGCTCATTTTACAACTCCCCCAGAGTTAAACTGTTGAGTTTTACCTTTTTTGAATCCATTCAGACGATCTCCAGTTCTGGCGGTACCACTTTTAGCATAGCTTAGCATACATTGTTGAAGTGGACAAGACCATTAGCATTTCTCAGAAAAAAAATTACCAAATTGTTTCGATATTTTTCCTATTTAAAACTTGACTCTTCTGTAGTTACATTGTGCATTAAGACCGACGGAAAATGTAAAGTTGCGATTTTCTAGGCTGATATGACTAGGAACTATACTCTCATTCCTGCGTAATAATCAGAAAACTTCACTGTCGCACCATGAGTGCAGTAGGTGCAATGTTATGACGCAGCACCTGAAAATAGTCCCCAGCTTCCAACGTGACCGGGACTAAGTTTGTGTAGTCATCGCGCCTGCTGCACTCGTGGTAAGGCAGTGAAGTTTCTTGATTATTACGCCGGAATGAGAGTATAGTTCCTAATCATCCTAGAAAATCGCAACTTTACATTTTCCGTCTGTCTTAAAGCACAATGTAACTATAGAAGGGTCAAGTTTTAAATTGGAAAAATATTGAAACACTTTGGTAAATTTTTTGGGAGAAATGCTAATGGTCTTGTGCACTTCAATGATGTATGCTAAGCTATGCTAAAAGTGGTACTGCCAGAACCGGAGATCGGCTGAATGGATTAGATAAAGGTAAAACTCAACAGTTTAACTCTGGGGGAGTTGTAAAATGAGCCTATTTCCAAAAAAAAGTGGAGTATCCCTTTAAGTATACCACAGCAAAAACTACTAGCCTAACGATTAAAGTTCCATCATTAAAGGCAAGTGAACAGTCAGTTGATTCAGTTCGCTTGTAAGATCCTTTATAATCACTCCTTTATCAGTTATGAGTCGAGTCGCACATGCACTTCACATGAAGGTGACTTCACTAATGTAAAGGGGTTCCAAATCAGTCATGCATCCGACATTTCAGTTATAATGATTTCTGAGAAGATGGCGCAGCAGTCCACTAGGATTATTAAACAGAGCCGGCGTCTCTCTGTCTGTTTCTATTTAAACTGTTTGGTTGGCTGTCAGAGTCTATTGTCTGATATCTGAGTTAATTACATTTTTATATTCAGGTGTTTTGGCACGATGATTTATGTTTAATGGCTGAAATATTTAATGGTGGCCTCCATTAGCCGCAGTCCCCTAATGTGTTCATTTAATACTGCTTAATTTTAAAACATTTGAACATTTTAACTAGCAGAGCTTTGTGTTTTATTGGAAAATAGGGTGCCAATGGTTTTGAAATAGCGATCCAAAGAAGAGTGTATTAAAGTGGCACTCAGCACATTTAACAGTTGACAGTATACTGTATGTTCGCCTGTCTGCCTGTCTTTCTTTTATACCTATCTATCATACATCATACATCACTTCAGACAAGAACGAGCACCAATTTGTTCATTTCCTGCAGTGGTTCCTCCAGCCTTTTTGCAGTGATGTGCTAAACAGATTTAGCCACCTTTAATGCAATTATAATGATTGATAATAAAACTTCACTAATAATGATGTCACTCTTTTATTCGGTGCTTCAGCCAAATGAGATGCAGGAGTGAATATTTCTATGGACACATTAAACACAGACACACACACTAGCTTTCAAACACAACCCCACTCAAGGCAACAGAATGATTTACATATGAATTGTGACTTTCAACAAATGTGTGTGTTTGCATGTGTTTGTTTGAATACGTCATGTGTGCGTTGGTGTGTGTAAGCAGGTGATGCATACATGTTTATTTATGTGCGCTAGTGTGATTATGTTAGCATATTATTTGTATGTGGAGTGTGTGTGTGTATGGGTGTCTAAATATTCATGTGAACAAATATTAATATTTGCATGTCTATGCACATGCATGCTGTTTGTCTGTTTGTATATTCATATATGGTTTTGTTATGCACCCCCGTGTAGAGTGACACTATTTTATCCTTGCAGGTTAGGACAAGGAATTATAAAGGAGAGGGGTGGAACTGCAATTTATGACAAAAACGTGTGAGTGTGTGCAGAAACGCAGAGAGACAAAGAGGCTTTTGCAGTTCTAAGCTTGATACCAGACAACTCTGAAGAGCAACAGTGCCACCTAGCTTAAAGAGAGAGAGAAAGAGAGAGAGGGGGAGAGGATGGTGCACACACTAATTGCTTGGCTGTAGAGAGACTAGCATGCTCTCTGAAAGTCTAGAGAATTGCAATGCGTTTATCACAGGGATGTGAGAAATCTTTTTACGTACAAAAACTGCAACATTATGGGTGTTCTTGTTGTGAGTGCTGAGCAGTGTGTCTGTTCAGTTCCGATGGCGGTCTGACTGACAGGCAGCTGCTTTGGAAGACTTGAATGCGTATAGGCTATTTGCTCCTCATGGCATGTGTGGTAATGTGGTTGTGCGCAAGAATGTTCGAATGCACTTGCTGGCCAAAATGGCTGCCTTGGTGCAGTGTTATTTTAGAATGATTGCTATTTTAGGTTTTTTTTATGTTTTTAGTTGTCATGTTAATTTTTTGTCATATTGGTTTGTGCTTGTCAAGTCAAGTCAAGTCACATTTATTCATATAGCGCTTTTCACAATACAGATTGTATCAATGCAGCTTCACAGTGATAACATGAAAGTAGTACAACACAGATCAATAATAATGTTAAATATTAAATAACCCCGACTAAGCAAGCCAAAAGCAAGGCTTGTGTCATTTACTTGATTTCTCATTTATTTCCAGTTAGTTTTTCAACTTAAACTTATTTTAGTTCATTGCCAAGGACACATTTCTAATTTTTGTTTACTTTTTCCAACTCTTTAGATTTTATTTCAATTACAGTAACAGAAATGTTCTTAATTGTTCATTTTTTAAAAGTTTTATTTTAGCGATAATGTCCCTTTTTTATTATTTTAATTTTAGTTTCAATTTAAGTGATTTTGTCTTATAAGTTTTAAATATTTCTTTTTAACTTAAATGTATTGCTATTGCATTTTGCTCTTACATATAAATTTTTTTTTTAAATTTCAGTCACTTTCTAATTTTAAGTTTAAGTTTTTTTTTATCTATTATTTATATTATAATTTATTTCAGCTTTAGTTCAATAACCTAATAGTAATTTAGTTTTAGGGTACGTTTACACAACAATGACGTTTAAAACGGAAAAGTTTTTCCTTTGAGTTTTCCGCCTACAGACGACACCATTGTCAAAACATCAAGATGGTCCTCACTGCAGAACACGAAATCCAGGGGGCCATCTTACATGTACCTAACCCTACCCATCTCCGCCCCCTGATCCCTAATCCTATCCATCTCCACCCCATGATCCCTAACCCCACCCCTAATCCCACTCATCTCCACCCCTCAGATCTGGATTCAACCCCGCCCCCTGGATCTCGTACATTGCAATGAGGTGCTACTGAAACGTGCTACATTCAGACGGTTCTGCAAAAAAGACAAAATATGCTGTATTCTTCTGCTAGGCCTTTAGATGGCGACGAAACACTGTAGATTGAAAACGTATCACGCATGTGCATTACGTCATCATCTTCAAAGATTCACATTTTTGTTGTTTACACAGAGACCGTTTTCAAAAACTTGCACTTTGAAACCTGTTTTCAAAAGTTTGGGTTTTCAGGCACCCAAAACCATAAAAAAGATGACGTTTTTAGTTGAAAACGGTGTCGTGTAAACCAGTTTTTAAATCTGTTAAAACCTGTTTAAACAGATTTAAACAGGATTTCTGGATAAGACCCTGAAGTATAAAGCCTAACAGATATGTCCAAAATCTGATGTATATTGTTAACATCAATAATAACAAGAACTAGAAATATTCACTGCTCATGTGTAATTGTTATCAAGTGTCGACTATTGAAGTCTTGGTTTGTCACAACCGTAATTTTACAGCATACATCGGTTGTGTTGTGTAACCCTGTGGATGTGTTCTGTGTTTTACAGGGTCTTCTGAAGAACCCTGTTCTTGCTGTAGTTCTGGACCAGAGTTTGGAGGATACTAGCCTGTCCACAGCGCTTATCAGCAACTTCCTGTTTAATGGTCCCGAGTCCAAGCGCCCAGCAGGAATGCCAGCCTTCGACTGGCGTAACATCTTCATCGCCATAAGCCAGATAGCACAGCAACTCACTCAGATTCTACCGGTCTGTTTTCTACACTGTAGTTTTATTTATTTATTGTTTATTTGAATAGAGACAGATACGAAAAAACATAGATTATTACATAAAGAACAATCTGATGCTTGTATCATAGTGTTTATAGCCAAGGCTAATTCGCAACACCTTTCCCTAGAAGGGCTTTTAACAGAGTAAAAAAAAAATGACAGTGAATACAATAAAATGTCCAGTTAGCACCAATACAAATGAGTAAATAAACACATTCACTCGAACTCACACAGATAGACACCTCACTTACACAACGATATACATTTCATATGGAATGATCACACTGTTGCTGCTGTTGAACCAGGCTTTTGTTAGTTTGTTGCAGGGCTGTTTGGAATTGAATGGAGAATGCATTTCCATGAATTTCTGATGCAGAAATGTAATTCAAATTTGCAAATTGAAATTCAGAGAAATGGCTAAACATGTACTTTTCCACTAAAAGTTTTCAGGAAAGTTAATCAGGACAAACTTTAAGTGTTTGTTTGAAAGTACTGCATGTAGGCTTTTCAATTTCCCAGAACTAAATGAAGAATGCCGTTTCTTTGCCTTACATTTCCTAAATTTAAATTGAATTTGAAGTTAGGTCACAAACAGGATGCAGAATTTATCTTGTTTTTGGGTCATTTTCCACTAAAATTTAAGTTCATCAAAACAAACTTTGAATGTTTGGTTTAAAGCAGTTTTATGTATTTCCTTGCTTTCTTATTGCTTATTTAAAGGTTATACCTTTCAATTTCCTAAAATGTAATGGCAAATGCCATTTCTTTGAATTGAATTTGAACTGAGGTTGCAAACAAGATGCAGAATTTGTCCTTTGAGTTTGAATTTAAGGAAAAATAATGAAGTGACAATTTTTTTGTGTGTATTGTGTAAAAAAGTGTTTTTTGTTTTTGCTAGGCTTTCTTAAGTTTTTAAAGGTGCCATCTACCATAATAAATCAAATCCTACTCCATATTCCATAACAGATGGGGGCAGTATACCTCCAAAAAATGACTTGTGCTCCTACCATCGCGCATGTTATTCAAATCATTTGACATGATAGTAAAAGGTTGGAAGACCGCAGTTTCACGTGGAAAATTTGGAGATTTTTAGAGATCAGAGACTCAATGAACTAAACACTAGAGTGAACTTAACTAAACACTATGAATCTCAACACTAAATGATGAAGACCGCCTCATAGATCTCAAAAACAAGCTGGTGCATTTCGACGATATGGGAAAATAAAAGCTTGGGCAATTATTTGAAGTTTATGGTATTCGTTTTGTTCATATTACACTTTTATTGTTAGTGAATTAATTTGACAGACAGCATTCGCTGATGTTGATCAAGCTAGCGCCGTGAATTCACCGTGAGACACGCAATTGACACTTAGCAAGCAGGTTAGTTAAGCTCTCAGATTCTGTCAATTATATTACGCAATTCAAAGAATAAATACCGTTTTGGCGCTTGTACATGTTACACTACAGATCCCTAGCGCACGTGAACCGATCGTCTCTACTAGCTGGAAAAAGAACATGAACTCTGTTGAAAGATACAGTATGCTACAACTTACCAAAATGTATTCCTCATGCATAATGTCGACCAATCATTTTTTGAACTCTTCCCTGAACTGAAATGTAGTAGTGGGCTGTATTTCCACACGACTGACATCAGGTTCAAGTACACACACAAGCCGGCGCGAGCGCGACTCACTCGCGTATTGCAGTTTGGCTGGTGCTAACGTTGCCCGTCCGCATACCGCCTCCCATGGCCGGAACTGGTATTACGACACCTGCCGGGCCGGGGCTAGTAATTTAGCATGCTAATTCAGGTTAATATCTCGGCAGCACTATAACTTGTCAGTTTTTTAATGACATCTTTGCACTTATTTCTTCTCATTCTTTTGATGCGTGTAGCTCATTTTTCGTATATTGTTACCTCAATTATTACATATGGCACCTTTAAAGACAAACTTTTGAATGTTGGCTTAAAAAAAATAATAATAATAATTTAAGTTTGAATGTTATATAGGCTTTACATGTCCCTGCAATTGTCCTCTTACAATTTAAATTCCAATTCAACATCCTGCAAAGCATGTTGCCAATCTCATGAATCGAAAACGAGTCAATTCCTAAACTCTGAATTGGTTCATGTCTCATGTCATGGAATCTCTGCTTTTCTCTTAACCCTTTTCAGCCTTCCTTTGTTCTGATCTCTTTTTACTCTTTTCGCCGTCATCTTCGCTCTTTTATTCTCAATTTGTCTGAAATTCAGGCAGGATCAGGATGGGGTAGCCTAGGGGCTGAACAATCTTGGCTGGCAACTAAAAAGTTACAAGTTTGGTCACACAAAGGTTGATCAGTGGGCCAATATGAAGGCACTAAACCTCTGATGCATTCAAGCACACTGAAACTGTAATGGGTGCGCTCTAAAGGCCCTTTCATATGATCCAAATCTGTGAATCAAAGAGTCAAGCAGCATTGTTGCACACTAATCAAGCATTGTAACGCTGAAAGTGCAGCCAATGAGCACAGTGATTCATTTCCCTGATGTATCATTTTGTGATCAAAACCAATCAACAAGTCAAAGCACAAAATCTGTGTGTATCTAGATACATTGAGTTGTACAACAAAACACTGAATCCTTGTCATGACATTCAGAGATAAATACTCTGTGGTGGAAATCAAAGCAGCACATGACATTTGTGTTGATACAAGCAATGGAGCCTGACATATGTGGTCTAATTGCTTTAAGTCTGTTTAAATCATCAGATAAATATACAAAGGGGTGGTTAGACTGGATCTTAAGAAATTTAAATTAGCTACAGCAACAATAAACACATTGTAGAACAAAACATTTAGAATATTAAAATATATATTGGTCCGGTTTCACAGAAAGGGCTTAGACTAAACCAGGATTAGTCCTTAGTTCAATTAGCACATTTAAGTACATGTAGCTTTTATAAACATGCCTTGAGAAGAAAAAAAAAACACTACTGAAGTTCATCTTGAGACAAAACAATGACTCTCACATATTTGAAGACATGCCAGTGCAAATTGCTTTCAGTAAAAGCATCTCAAACATGCATTTTAATCTAGTACTATAGGCTTAAGGCTGGTCTTTGAAACCGTGAGATTAATATATACAATCTATTCCTGTTTTCTGCGGCACTACAAACCATGCAAGTTTTCTTGTTTTTGAAGTTTGTATTTTTGTAAATTTTAGGATGACCAAAAGCCTTCAAGGACCAATTGTTTAATTTACACATTAGTTGTATAGCAATAATATCAAATCACCAGTAAAATCTGTAAACAAGTAGACAAAAAGAAATGTGTTTTTTATTAGTCCATGATACCTAATTCATTAACTAATGCTAACAAATTAAATCTTGTCGTTTTAAGTGCCTTTGGGGCTCAAATGATGCATTATTTGGGTTGTTCCACTGATGTGCATTGTGAAGAGCAGATGATGTCTTTTCTAATAAGATGTTTGCCTCTTTTACCATTCAAAGCCATGGCATTTTGTCAGTGGATGTTGTCCAGTCTTGACATGTTTTATGGTTCTTTATTGTTCAGCTTGATTGGATGCTGATGTTTCCTCTATTCTCTTTCATTTATTTTGTACTCTGTTTACTCTTCTTATTCGGTCTCTCCACGGCTGAGCTCAATCCCGAACTCTTCTTTGCAGACGCTTCTCTGTTCTGCCTGCTGCTTCTGTTCACCGTACGCCACATGAGTCCCATTCTTCACTGTCAGATTCAGATGCAACAGAGGTGCTGAAAACTGTGTGTGTGTGTGTGTGTGTGTGTTTCAGTGTTTTGATCTGGATAAGTTTGAAGGTGTCAGCAGTGAGACTGTGCTGGTTGAACAGTCTTTTAAGCTCCTGAATCAGGACAAGTTCTGGGCCGGACTGGTCTTCACGAATCTCTATGACTCCAGTGACCTCCCTCCACCCCACATCAGATACAAGATCCGAATGGATATCGAGGAGACTGAAAGAACTGACAAAATCAAGGAGAGGTTGGAACAGAAAACATTACAATCACCATACGGCAGCTGAAAAACGTGAAAATAAAAGCTGAGGGGCAGGGAAGACTTTTTAAATGAAATTAACTCTTTATTGTTTATTTGCATTGAAAAATGGATCTTTGCCCAACCTGGTGGAATAACTTAAGTAATACAACGTATACACGTATTTGCCAAAGATTAAACAATTATTCAAAAAAAAAACAAATGATAAATGGATAAAATGTCTTTAAAAAAAAAAAAACTTTTTTAGTTGTTCTTTGCACCTTGTAGCTCCTTCCTAATTGCAGATTTTCAAATTCAAGGATGTAAAGGACATTTAAGATCATTGATGCTTGCTTTATAGCAGACAAAATTGACAGAATTTCATTTTTGGGGCGGAGAATCCCTTTAAACTGAAATGAAAAGATTTTTTCCATTACAGTGCAGTTGTACCATATCTAGGGTTGGGTATCGAGAATCGAGTATCGATTGGAACCGGGACTAACTTTTCGTTTTTCCCGGAATCGTTCAAAAGTTAAAATTTCGATTCCTAGTTTCGATATTCACAGTCCGCCGAGCGGAAGAAGAAACCGCTGAACAACACCAAGAAGCGTCTACCGGAAGTGTTGGCATAACCACGCGAGTCGAACATGAATACCTTACGTCGGCGATCCAAAGTGTGGCTTCACTCTTCTAAAAATAACAAAATCTCGGCAAAATGCAAAATTTGTGACAAAAGGAGTATTTTTACAGAAGGAGTATTTCCTTCAGAAAGGCCGTTGGTTAGCAAGGTTAGCTAAACTTTTTTGACCCTGCCTCTTAGAAGAATCGGAATCGAGAATCATTAGGAACCGGAATCGAAACAAGGAATCGGAATCGGAATCAGAATCGTTCAAATTCAAACGATACCCAACCCTAACCATATCACACATACAGTAGGCTACCGTAAAAACCGATCAGTAAGCATGTGCTGCTATTGCAGCGGGTTATTTATGGTTTTGTGTTCATGTGTGTTTCAGGTCCTGGTCCCCAACGGCCCGCGACAACCCATTTAATGGCCTGCGGTACGTGAGTGGAGGGTTTGTGTACCTGCAGGACATGGTGGATCGAGGAATCACTAAGGTCCAGACTGGAGTCAGTCAGCCGCTCGGAGTATTCGCACAACAGATGCCATACCCATGTTACGTCGACGACAGGTAAGCAAAAATGTGTGTGTGTGTTTATGAGTGATCACTTCAACAAAACTGCCCTTGTTCAGGCCTTTCATCCCGTGACTGTGAAATATGTGAAATTATATGAACACTGATGGTCGATGTTTTCATATTTAAATGATAGTTTGGAGTTGAGAGTGGGATGGTAGACCATGCAGGGAGGAAAGGGATGTTTTTCAGTCGATCTTACAGCATAATCAACGGCTGTGATTCATGGCTGAAGTAAATGTCAAATTAATATTGGCTTTGATTGGTTTTCTCTCTCTCTCCATCGGCCTGAAAAATCCATCAGTGGGGGATTGTGTGCATTTGTTCATTTGTGGTGACGTGAACATCAGAGCCACTGCTGAGCGCCACTGTGTTGTTTTAATGTGTTTATTGATTCGTGTAAAAAGCTGTGTTTTATAGATTTGAATGAGGCTGCTTTCATGAAACTGAGACATCATGCCTGGGGTCTCAAACTCTAGCCAGGTGATATTCTCAAATATAAGTGTTTCCATGTATTCGAGCCAGACCGATATATCGGCAGACCGATATTATCGGCCGATATTAGGCATTTTCCAAACTATCGGTATCGCCAGTTATAATGGCGATAAATGAATATTTCAAAAATAAAAAATAAAAATAGATGAAACACGCTTGAAAAATGTCATTAGTGTTGGAGTTGTATAGTTTGTCCACCAGAGGGCACTCTACACCGTTCCTGTTGGCAACACTCGTTGAGTTGGTCACGATACATACATTGCTTGAATAACAATTAAAAGAACATCCCCATCAGTTCTCTTAACTCAAATAAGCAGGACAAAATTTGTGACTATCATGTCCAGTTTTAAAAAAATAAAAAAAAATAAAAAAATAAAATAAAATATCGGCCGATATATCGGAATATCGGATTTTAAAACCCAAAAATATTTGTATCGGTATCGGCCTTCAAAATCCTTTATCGGTCGGGCTCTACCATGTATCTTAATTTGGTACCATGTACAACATGCATGCGCACACCCAAATATTTCTGATGGATGTGCTCATACAGGCTTGTTTGTTGTCGTAACCGGGCTACATTGTGCATAGTCATTGTGCGAGGAAATAATCACAATATTATTAATAATACAAAATGCATTAAAATGGGGGGGACTTCATTTTTATGCCCCCTGTTACATATTATAAGTTTAAGTAATGCTTCTTTCACAATTAGTTAGTTAGTCTAGTTAGTAGAGATAAAATGATAATTACAGACCCTTGCTTTAAGAAAATTAGTGGACTGTGAAAGATCAGATAGAAGGAAACTACATATTGTCACGTTGGGGCAAGGAATGAAGTGGAGAGAGAATCCATGTGCAGGACTTATTTAATGAAATAAAAACATGTAACTCAAACAGAAACTCACGGCAGGAACAAGAAAAAGCGAGACAGTACCATCAACGACTGACCAGGAACAACTAAACTACAGGGGTATAAATACAGGGGAAAACAAGCTAGACAAGATAACAAGGGGGTGTGGTTAACACAAAACACCTGGGGAGACTAATCAAACTAATGGGGAAATGAAAACATGAGAGGAGACAGGGGAACACAGACTTGAATCATGACACAGATAGAAGGACAGTTTATGCAACTACCACCCAGACGCTTTAAAAAGTTCACAAAGAAATCGTAAAATGAATCCATATGAGTTGAGCTGTTTAGTCAAAAATTTCTCAAGAGATACGATCAGTATATATGATGAACAGATTTTATTTAGGCTTTTATTCGTATAAAAACATTGGTCAGGGAACATAAACAGAAGCAAAACCGAACCGAATCACACAAGAACAAACCTCATTGGTTCTTACAGAAGCTTAAACGTGCTGCATAACAAAAACGTGCAAAACAAAACACACTGGTTCTCGCACATCAAGTATGTGTGCATTGATGAATGTTTACATAATAAATAAATCATGCCCATTGTCAGGAAGAAGTGCATTACTACAAAGCTTGCAATGCAACGGCCAATACAATGCAAAAAGCAGAAAAACCCCCAACAAAAAGTCAAGTCAAGTCACCTTTATTTACCGTACAAAGCGCTTTTAAAAATACAGATAATAACATGAAATAATACAAACAAAGTTTGACTCTAAAAGAAAATTGCAGTATCGTCCAGCTTAAAGGAGTAGTTCACTTTTCAAAAACTTTTGCTGATAATTTACTCACCCCCATGTCATCCAAGATGTCCATGTCTTTCTTTCTTCAGTCGGAAAGAAATTAAGGTTTTTGATGAAAAGATTCCAGGATTTTCTCCATATAATTGACTTCATTGGGAACCAAACCGTTCAAGGTCCAAAAGACAAATTCAGTGCAAACCGTTCAAACGCCTTTAAACCAGACGATTCCAGACGATGAATAAGGGTCTTATCAAGCGAAATGATCGCTCATTTAATAAATAAATAACAAAGTTTAAGTTTTATAAGCTCAAATGCTCGCCTTGCTCTGTTCTGTGAGGCGTGTTCGTGACTCTCCTGTTCGAACTCGTTCATCAAAATGAACAAATCTTTTCCAGAGTCAATTTGTTCATTTTGTTCGTTGAATGAACCAAATGACACGAAAAAAGATTTGATAAGACCCTTATTCATCGTCTGGAATCGTTTAAAGCCCTTTGAACAGTTTGTAGTTTGCACTGAAACTGTCTTCTGGACCTTGAACCATTTGGTTCCCAATGAAGTCCATTATATGGAGAAAATGCTGGAATGTTTTCATCAAAAACCTTATATGTGGTGCTATAAATATTCACGGATTTCTCAGGCTGCTGTGGAGTGCCCCGTTTTCCTCCCACTGTTATAATGTGGCCCAAAAAGCTGCTCAATCTTGTTCAAGTGGGGCCTTTTTTTCCAGTTACCGGCTCACCCTCAACTGTGTCCTCGCTAGGGTTGGGTATCGTTTGAATTTGAACGATTCTGATTCCGATTCCTTGTTTCGATTCCGGTTCCTAACGATTCTCGATTCCGATTCTTTTAAGAGGCAGGGTCAAAAAAGTTTAGCTAACCTTGCTAACCAACGGCCTTTCTGAAGGAAATAAACCTTTCTGAAGGAAATACTTCTGTAAAAATAGTCCTTTTGTCACAAATTTTGCATTTTGCCGAGATTTCGTTATTTTTAGAAAAGTGAAGCCACACTTTGGATCGCCGACGTAAGGTACTCATGTTCGACTCGCGTGGTTATACCAACACTTCCGGTAGACACTTCTTCGTTGGTGTTGTTCAGCGGTTTCTTCTTCTGCTCGGCGGACTGTGAATATCGAAACTAGGAATCGAAATTTTAACTTTTGAACGATTCCGGGAAAAACGAAAAGTTAGTCCGCGTCCAATCGATACTCGATTCTCGATACCCAACCCTAGTCCTCGCTGGATGAAATGGATGTGTCCTCGTTTTTCATCTATGAAAAGAAAAAGATTAGTGATTAGTGATGCGCAGATCCAAGTAATACAAAATAATATTCCAATTAATTGCAGGTGAATTAGAGATAAATCATTAACATGTTTAAATGAAGAGACTGAACTCTCATTTCCAGGTAAAATGCAATGAGCGTGCGTCATGCTTTTACTTTTCATTTTCAACAATATATCTTCAGTGAAAACCAAACATGGAAAACTTATGCTTCGAGAACCTCAAGTAAACATAATATAAGGTGAAAAGAAAAAAAAAAAACTAAATGCATTGCTTAACAACTTAACCGATAACAGAAATTATGCTAGCGCAGTTTCATTCAGCAGATCCACATTTTGCTCTCCCTCAACCTTGGACCATGCTGTTAAGGATGCTGTGAGCGGCCTCTCTTTTACCCTCTGGGATGAAATGAAGATGTTTGAACCGAGGATCGAACATACAGGCCACAGTGGGGATCGTTTTTGTCAGATCGTCGGACTCCAGTTTAAACTGTGTTTCCAACTGCCGTCGAACAGTGTTCTTAAAGAAAAAAAACATTGTTCTCTCTGAGCTCTTCATCTGTTGTCGTCTGCAACGCGGCCATGTTGTTAGTATCAAAATTAGCGGCATAGTGTCGCATGATCAATGCGACTAGATGACGTCAAGCTTGAAGCGTCACATCATTGCATTAAAGGGTTAGTTCACCCAAAAATGAAAATTCTGTCAGTATTTACTCACCCTCATGTTGTTCCAACCCCGTAAGACCTTCGTTCATCTTCGGAACACAAATTAAGATATTTAAGATATTAAGATCACTCCTGTATACTAGTCCATAGGTTTCTTGAGGGAATGACACTTGCTGGCATCTAAAAGTCATTAAAGACATCGTTAAAATAGTCCAAGTGACTACAGTGGCTCAATCTTAAGTTTATCAAACGACGAGAATACTTTTTGTGCGCCAAAACAAACAAAAATAACAACTTTATTTCAAATATTTACTTCCTTCTCTATGGGCCTGTAGTCAGTTAACGTAGTGTGATGCTACGTCACACGAAGGCACACTGTTGGCCGACGCTGGTCATGTGTGTGACGTACAATAACAGAAGCTTACGCTATTAAACTAGTAACCTGACTTGAGGCAGAGAGAGAAATAAACGAATAGTTGAAATAAAGTCGTTATTTTTGTTGTTTTTTGCGCACAAAAAGTGTTCTCGTCGTTTGATAAACTTAAGATTGAGCCCCTGTAGTCACTTGGACTATTTTAACGATGTCTTTAATGACTTTTCGAGGCCATCAATTGTCATTCCCTCAAGAAGCCTATGGACTAGTATGCAGGAGTGATCTTAATATCTTAAATATCTTAATTTGTGTTCCGAAGATGAACGAAGGTCTTACGGGGTTGGAAAAACATGAGGGTGAGTATATACTGACAGAATTTTCATTTTTGGGTGAACTAACCCTTTAAGGTCAACAAGTCGGTTCAACCCCTACCACCCAGTCGAGCATTACAATAATCTAGCTTTGAGGTCATGAACGAATGTTCTAACTGTTCCGCATTTTTCATTGAAAGCATATGTCATCATTTAAATAATTTTTCAAGATGGAATAATGCTAGAAACATGACTTTCAAATGAAAGATTTCTATCAAAGAGCACACCCAGGTTCCTAACCGACGACGATGAAATAATCTTACTGATCCAAAACTTTTGAAACAGTTGTGTACATCCTATTTTTTGTATTGCTTCTAATTGTTTATGCATGTATAATAGGTTTTTTTTTGTGTGTGTTAGGCGTTTTGTGTGTGTGTGTGTGTGTGTGTGTGTGTTCTAAGGTCATAAATCTCTTAATCCTGAAGCGTTGTTCAGCCTCCTGGCAGAATCAGTCATTTAGTTCCACTTGAAAACTCCCAAAACTCTAATTCTATTCAGCATCGGAGGGACAGAGAATGGAGAGAATGCTAATTTGCTTTCTGGTCTATGTGTCTGTGTTGAGCCATTTTTCACCACACCAAAAGCCTAAATCTGAATTTTAAATATAAAGGGCAGAATAGTTTCATGTTGTAAATTAAGATTCTCGCCTGACTGGCTATAACAGCTTATCTACAGCCGTAAATTCAAACAATTTAGCTTTTATTTCTAAAAGTTACTTAAGAAATGCTGCATGTTCTTGAAGGGAATCTCTGTGTCTCAAGGATTTATAATATCAATCATTTAATGATCCAATAGCAGCCTTCAAATTTTACATAAAAAGTATAAATACTTAGGCCTATATAGACATTAAAAGAAACAAAACTAACAATTACATTTTAAAGTTGTAACTTAGTGTCAATTTACATTGGGACAAGGGTAGGTTGCAAGTGAAAATAATTGTGCAATTAAAGTTATGTTCAGTGCTAAATTATCTACATATTAGTTCCCTTATTTTATTCTATTTTATTTTATTCCAACAATGAATCCGATGCTAAAACAACATAGACACAACGTTTAAGCAAATTTCAGCAGGTGCTTATCAATCTTAATGGCTATTGAATGTGCTTGTCATTCTTATTGATAGCCAATGTTTGTTAATGTTGCTATACTTAGCCATTTACATCAGGATGGGCAACCGTTTGCGCTGCTGTGTGAACGAAACTGAAGAGAGTTGAGTGAGATGTGATGGTAAATTAATGCATTTTAAAGAGTTTGTTATCGTCGTCCCCCGACTGTTTCTGGTGTCAGCTCTAATTGTATTGCGCTGCCTCTCCCTGACTGTATTTATGAAAGGTAAGCAGAAGTGATATGAGAAATATATAGCTTGTCATATTTTGAGAGCACATGATATATTTGAGCTGCTAGCTAATTGAGCACAGACAGCACTTTGTTTCCGGAACCTTCTGCTCCGATATTGACATGACATTTTACTGGCCTTATGAGAGTACTTTAATACAGGCTTACTGTATTATCAAACCGTCACCGAATGATGTATCATACTGACGCTGAGCTCTGTGTGTGGTGTAAAGATCATCCAGCACAGCCGGATTCATTCAGAACCATATCAGCAGCACCTTGATGAGTAGAGGTCATTATTATACTACCAATCTTGTTAGTTCACCCTGGGTTATTATGGTTAACTAACACTAAAACCATGAAATCATTACTTGACATAAAATAAGCTGTAACTGAAACCACTTCTCACTTTGGTTTATTTTAAGTACAAAAATAACTAAAACTAAACAAGCTAAGTTACTATATTGAAATATTGAAAAAAAAATTAACAGTTTACTTAAAAACTTTAGTTAAGAACTGATGATCTCAAGATTAATTGTAACCACAGGTCTTATAATGCTGATCTATTCATTGCACCTTTAGAAAGTATAATGCATTAAAACATGACACACAACCAATTTCAGATTTAACAATGAATCTGCAAGTATTATAATGCATGTTAACCCGGCTTACATCTATTTATGAAAACTAAAAATAGCAAATTTATAGAGTTTAATGAGTATTATTATAATAATATACAGTACATCCAACTTTATCCATATACATGCAATATACTCACATAAATTGATATTATATTGCAAATCTCATGCCTAACTGTTATTTTGTTCCAAAATATAACTATAATATATTAAAACTATAACTAAAATATAATATATTTAATTCCCACTTAACTGTTTATAAAAATGTGGATATATAAGTACATACTCACTTTTTTTTGCATACATACTGTAAATATTACAATATTACAATACAATATAAATATTGCAAGCTCCAATCTGATAAATGTGGCTATAAGGCATGAATAAATTATGGTATTACAAACATCGACATCATGATTTTCAGTAAAGCTGCTTTGAAATAAACACAACAATATAACTAAAGCCAACTAAAATTAAAATGAAAGCATAAAATATGAAAATACCATCTAATTTAAAATATTAATAAAACATATAATAGTATATGATACTAAAATAACACTAGTTCACGGCACGCACACATGTAAATTCTTATATTTATTCAGCTACTCGACCCAAACCTGGAATTTTATGTTCTTCTTCTCTCTTTTTTTCTGTTAACGTATGTGAGTGAATTAAGTCATTTTGATTTTTGGGTGTTCTGAGATCAGTTCTGGTCATTCCTGCAGCTTTGTTTCATCCATTGCCACCATCTTGCCCATGTTCCTGGTGCTAGCTTTCATCTACACGGCCTGCCAAACCATCAAAGGCCTGGTTCTCGAGAAGGAGCTCCGTCTGAAGGAGGTTTTGCGGGTTGTTGGTGTTCAGAACGGTTCAATATGGTTCTGCTGGTTCATAGAGAACATGGTTCTGATGAGCATTCCCTGTGCTTTGATCTCTTTGATGGTGAAGGTTAGTGTCGCCGAAACTCTGAAAAACCAGAAACCGAAATCTGACCGAATAAACAGACAGAAAAAGTCTAGGATGCAAACTTGTCCGGCATTTGCAGGGTTCTGCAAGGACTTGCTGGGAATAAATGATTTGTGGGAATTGAATGAGAGTTTAGCACTTCTTGGTTCACAATAAATGCTGCTCCACACAAACTCCATCTCTGCGTGTGATGTGACTTTGTGTTGCGTATTAATGTGTAATTCGTATATTAAATCTTTTGCCAATAAAAAAGAAGCTTTAAGGTCTTCTTGCAGTTTAACGTTTAAAAGCAATGAAAATAAGAGAGCCATTAATATTGTAATTTTACTGTTTCTCTGTAAAAAAATAAACATTATTTTACAGTGCAGTATTATTTCAAACATTATACGTCTTTATTAATTTGTAAAATATTTATATTTCAATATAATAAAAATGGCATTTTAAATAATAAGAGTAATAATGATTGTTATTATTGTATAGTCTTATTAAATGGGTAATATTTTTTTTAAAGCAAGTCCGCTAACCTTCTAGAAGGTTTGCACCTTTTTCGCACAGATAAGTATGCATCCTTGAGAAATCAAAGCGAATAATCAAACAAATCAGAAATCGGGGCTAATAATCAAAACCGCAATCAAACCGAAAGATTATACAAAACAGAAATCACTCAACATCATCACAAAGCATTTTGAGAACTCACAAGTCTCTTTAAAAGAGAAACAACATTCTCTTTAAAGTCAACCTGAAACCAAAATGGATCAATATTTATATCATGTAAGCCGTCAGCTCACGGGAAAGAGTGTGAACTGTGTGTTCGTCTAACTATATACATATATTTATTGACCGATTACTTTAGTTTGAGCTTTAAATGCAACAGATTTGCTATATGTTTGTTTGCACCCCTTTAGAATGCAAACCAAGCTGAGCTACAATAGATTTAAAGTCATTAAAAAAAATTGTTAGAAAAGCTCAAATGTAATGTTAAAAGGCACAATGATCTATTTAACATAGAAGAAATGAAGAGGCTTGTGTTGAGAGGTTGCACATTCATAAAGTCAAAGTGCTTTGTGGTTCCAATCCTCATGATTACAGTGGAAATAATTACAGGGAAATGATTATTCCAAAATTGAAGCAAATCAAGCAGAAACGGGTTGAACTTTGATTTCTCTAAATTGGGTTATTATGCTAATTTGTTATGCACAGACAGTATCAAATTGTTGATGATTTAGTGCCGACCTCCTACGTATCACTCGCTGCCTCCCTCCGTCGTCTTTTTAAGGAGTGTTTTTCTGTTTCCAGAGCATTTTGTGTTTATCTGCAATGAGATAGTGATCATTCTCTTCTTTGAGGATTAGCCTGTTTTACACTTGTAGGTTTTTCGTTTCCACATTGGTTGTCACAGGGTAAACTTATTTCCAATGAGTTCCAATAGAGGCCGAGTTTGAAATCTTTTTCTCTTTATGAATAAAACTTTGTGTGAATATTTAAAATTGTTCAAAAGCAACAATCACACTCAAACAACAGAACTTTTGCTATAAGGAAGCTTCAGACTTCCACAGGCGATTGGGTCTCATGCTAAGCTAAACTGCTCAGTCATGTCATTCTCTTTGCCAGGTCATTTAATTTATTCTCTTTGTTCGGTTCGCTCTGCATTTTCACACTTTCATTTGCAATTTGCATGCTCATTAGTGCATTTACATACTCGTAACAGCATTAGAAAACTCATCATCACCATCTTAAAATCTGTAAATGTATTAACTTAAATGATTTAGTACATACAGGAAAAACACTGAATTTGCATTGGGTTGAATTTCATTTGGAAACCATTTGCAAATCTGTGCTGTTAAACCATTTGGTTTTTACCAATGTAAAATCATTTTATGTATATAATGACGAAAGGGACTATAAGAAGTGTTATTTGAGACCAGTTTACTAATGTTAATAACACAAACCAGCAACCGAAGCAGCTTTACCCTTCAGTAGTGTATTCAGTAGTGTATTAGAGTAGAGTGACAGCTGGCCTGAACAGACATGTGATCATATAAACAGTTTATTAATAGGATGCAGGGAATAAACACTGGTCGATGGAAGGGTGGGTCGAATATCTTAATAGTTTTTTTTTTTTTTTTTACATTTTATATAATATATGTGTAACTTCATCTTAACTTAATTTTGAAATCAAACTACAAAACAAAATTAAAATAAAACTAATGGAAATTTAAAAACCATGTTGGGGGACCCAAACTCTAGCGGGCATCATGCATCTAGAAAGATAACACAAAATGAAATTTGTAAGATGGCTTGTGTTTAACATTTATTAGGCAGATAAATCGATGCTGCTCTGCATTTAAAGCAGTGGTGTAGTCTACGTGATACGCAGGTATACGCCGTATACCCACTAGAAAATGTCAAGGATTTGCGTATGCCCACTAGGAAATGTCAAAGATCTCCGTATGCCCACAGCCCACTTTAAAAAGCGTGAGGATTCATAACAACATCGTTTTGTGAAATAAATTTCCTCCGACATCAGCCCCCCTAAACGTAAAGGCCAATTTATACTTCTGCGTAGGGTGCGCGCAGTAGGTACGGCGTAGCATACGCACAGACGCGTCCCATACCGCGTACCCTTCCGCGTTGCCTGACGCGCACCTCTTCAAAAATGTAACTACACGTCGCGACGACGCGGACCGCAAGATCGGTGATTGGTCGGCTTGGTAGCGTCGTATTTCCTCATACGCATTTCCGCACGTACCTTCTCACGCATTTCCACACGTACCATCTCCTCCGACGTCTTCTCTCATTTCTGCCTTTCAGTTTTAGTAATTTCACTAAAATTAACTGTTTTTTCACCCCAATAAGCTCCAACTCCAACATGATCCACTCTCTTTCAGTCGCTATTGCTTGTAGTAACTTAGCCGCGAGGAATCTAAACACAGTGGAACATTAAAACTCTCCGCCGCCAACTAGCGTTTCGGGGCAGTACTGCAGAGCAACCAAGACCTGAACGCAGAAGTATAAATGCTCACAACGGCGTCGCCTACGTGCGAAGCCAACGCCGTACACTACGGCGTACCCTCGACGCAGAAGTATAAATTGGCCTTTAAGGCGATCTTACAATCTAATAATCTTATTAGATTCAGCGCGCGAGCAGAGAGCACGTCAAAAACAGAGGACAGGGTGTGTTTGTGTGTTCGTGTTCATCTGAGCCTCATTGGTCTGTCACTGCTCGTCAATGTCAGAATATTTGAGATGACAAATCAAATCAAAGTAGGCGGGCTTTATATAGACGCTGCTGAGCGCGAATTTCAGCAGAGTGACTCGACGCTTCAGTTTACAGGCAAGTGCGAGAAAAGATGTAAGTGGCTAAACTTAACATTTCATATTTTACATTTTTTAGGTCATGAATGTTAAACGAATGACAAAAAATAATCAGGCAAACTATAGTTTTGTGTAATTTCGCCATTTTGAAGTGAAATAATTAAATACTAGGCCTGTAACGTGACTCGTGCAATTTAATAGTTTAACTTACTGTCATTGCGAGGTGACAAGAAACATTAACAAAGCCGTTTTCATCATTTTAGCCACAAGAGTAATAACGAATGTGTACATATTGATAATATAATAAAAATTGTAGCCTTTATTACATTAAAAAAGCTCAGCCTTTGGAGGGGGAGAGAATTTACTGCCCACTGACATGGTTTTAAAGCTATTTCTTATTCTTTTTTTCTTCAAACGTCTTGAAATGCACATCAGAGAAATCAAAAAAATTGAAGCACCAACCTCAAATTTAGGACCTCTTTGATTATAAAGCCCTGTCTACGGCCCTGTATTAGTCATAAGATCAATAATGAATGTGTAGCCTATATGTTTTGAATGTATTTAATAAACTTAATTACCTAGCTTTAGTAGCTTTCAGTGAATAAACGTGTCCGAGAAAAATTATTTATAGGGAAAATCCACTCATCAGTTGACCCCATGTTTACTTTCTTCACTGACAGACAAAAATGAAAAGCCTATATCAGTCACAGCTCATCTTTAGGAGGGGAAGAGACAGGGCAAGAGAAAAACAAAGAGAAAAAGAGGGTGATGCTGATGAGGAGAGAGAAATAATCAGCTGCCCAGTGCCCACTGACATGGTTTTAAAGCTGTTATCTATTTTTTTGGCCTTCAAAACATCCTAAAATGCACATATGTAGATCAGAGAAATAAAATTTTTCTCAGGGAAACCCTGAACTCCCCTAACTAACCTACCTCACATTTGGGACAACAGTGATTATAAAACCCTGCCTTTTGCATGTAATGAAACCGGTTAATAGTGAGCATTAGATCCTAAACTAAACCTAGTGACGCCCCTGCTTCATGCAACCTGTCAAAGTTTAAAAGAAATATATTACTATTGCACAGCGGAGTACTTCAAGTAGGCCTAATAATATTAATAATAGTTTATTAAAACACACAGAAGCTCAAATGTCTTTAATTTACAACAGTTTATAGAGATAAATAAAGTAACTCGATGGAATAATGAAAGAAATTGCATAGTAAAATGTAATTTATAAAATAATAATAATCAAATCTATTAAGACAGAACTTTAAAGGAATATCACACAAGTTTTGAAAATTTTTCGGTGGCGGTGGTGGCGGCGGGGGGCGGGGGGCTGCTGGTATATCACAGTATACTCACTACAAAAAACTAGACTACACCACTGATTTAAAGGATTAGTTCACTTTTGAAAAAAACTTTTGCTGATAAATTACTCACCCCCATGTCATCCAAGATGTCTAGCTGCTATGTTTTTCTTTCCTCAGTCGAAAAGAAATTAAGGTTTTTGGTGAAAACATTCCAGGATTTTTCTTCTTATAATGGACTTCAATGGGAACCAGGTCCAACCGAGGTCCAAACGACAGTTAATAACAGTTTCAGATGCAGCTTCAAATGTCTTTAAACGACACCAGACGATGAATAAGGGTCTTATCATGCGAAACGATCGGTTATTTCAAAGCTTATTCCAAAAATTTAACTTTTTTAAGGACAAATGCTAGCCTTGTAATATATTGTGAGGCGCGTTTGCAACGTCACGTAATACGCAATTACGTTCAAAAGGTCACGGGCGACTTAGCCGGAAGTACAGAATCAAAATCGTCCGACATCGTTGTTTTACCTTTAATTCCTTTTTTGTAAACGACGTTTGAGTTAGTTTTCACGTTCAACCTATGCGTTCAACTTGTAAACACTCTGACTCTGTACTTCTGGCTACGTCGCCCGTGACCTTTTGAACGTAATTACGTATTACGTGACGTTGCAAACGCGCCTCACAGAATAGAGCAAGGTTGGACCTGGTTCCCATGGAAGTCCATTATAAGGAGAAAAATCCTGGAATGTTTTCATCAAAAACCTTAATTTCTTTTCGACTGAGGAAAGAAAGACATGGACATCTTGGATGACATGGGGGTGAGTAAATTATAAGCAAAAGTTTTTTCAAAAGTGAACTAATCCTTTAAGTCCATCAAATGACACTGTTTAAAGATTACAATTGTAATAGATTGGAGTCAAGTGCCCATTGAAGAGTTTTATATTTGATGTGTCTTGCAAAACTCTGTTAAAATGGAGAAATGACAGATTATTCCACTACTGAGGTACAGCGACAATGAAGGTTCAGGAAAGTTCTTGTGCCTCTTTGTGTTTGCACCATGCGGTGTCACTCACTCTCTGACAGCACACTTCTGGAGGGAGCATATACTTATAAATATGAATCTATGTAATATGGAGTCTACTTGGCATGTCAGGTTCTGTACACCTGCTGACTGGTTGTCAGGCTGATACAAGAAATAGCAGTGGTAAGAAATTCATGTGAAAAGATGATTGTTTCCAGCAATGTTGTGCAAATCGAGAAGAGAAGCGGGCCAAGGACCGAACCCTGGGGTACATCAGTGATCGGCTGATACAACTTAGACTCCCATTCTTTACAAAATACCATAAAAGAACTAGCAGTGAAGTAGATCTCAAGCTAGTGGGGTGAAGTTCAAGTGATGCCCTATTGACAAAAGTTCAGAGTGATTTAGACTTCAGACAGATCTAGTCAAATGCGGACAGATGATCTGGGGTTAGCGCTTGCTTGCCGCAGAGCTTGATTGACAGATAGCACATTGCATGTAGTGTAGTGTCCATGTTAAATGCTTTAAAGGTGCCATTTGACATAATAAATCAAATCCTACTCCATATTCCATAACAGATGGGGGCAGTATACCTCCAGAAAATGAGTTGTGCTCCTACCATCGCGCATGTTATTCAAATCATTTGACATGATAGTAAAAGGTTGGAAGACCGCAGTTTCACGTGGAACATTTGGAGATTTTTAGAGATCAGCGACTCAATGAACAACATCAACACTAAATGATGAAGACCATCTCATAGACGCCTGTCTCAAAAACAAGCTGGTGCATTTCGACGATATGGGAAAATAAAAGCTTGGGCAGTTATTTGAAGTTTATGGCATTCGTTTTGTTCATATTACACTTTTATTGTTAGTTTGAATTAATTTGACAGACAGCATTCGCTGATGTTGATCAAGCTAGCGCCATTCAGAGCTGCCAACTCTTAACGAATTCACCGTGAGACGCACGCAAGCAAGACACTTAGCAAGCAGGTTAGTTAAGCTCTCAGAGTCTGTCAATTTTATTACGCAATTCAAAGAATAAATACCGTTTTGGCGCTAGTACATGTTACACCAGAGATCCCTAGCGCACGTGAACCGATCGTCTCTATAGGCGGTATGCTACGGTCTCTGTATACTACTAGCTAATGGAAAAAGAACATGAACTCTTGAACATGAACTGTTGAAAGATACAGTATGCTACAACTTACCCAAATGTATTCCTCATGCATAATGTCGACCAATAATTTTTTTAAACTCTTCCCTGAACTGAAATGTAGCAGTGGGCTGTATTTCCACACGACTGACATCAGGTTCCAGTACACACACAAGCCGGCGCGAGCGCAACTCACTCGAGTACTGCAGTTTGGCTGGTGGTAACGTTGCCCGTCTGCATACCCCCTCCCATGGCCCGAACTGGTATTACGACACCCGCCGGGCCGGGGCTAGTAATTTAGCATGCTAATTTAGGTTTATATCTCGGCAGCACTATAACTTGTCAGTTTTTTAATGACATCATTGCACTTATTTCTGCTCATTCTTTTGATGCGTGTAGCTCATTTTTTGGATATTTTTACCTCAATTATTCCATATGGCACCTTTAAAGAAAACATGTTTAAATGCTTTAGAGAACACATGTTGTTTTGTGAAGTTGTTTATTTGTGTGTGTTTATTACTCTTGTTGTATAACTCTTTTAATGAAGTGTGGGAGTACGTTTTAATGCTTGTTTTGTGTGCATGTGTAGGTTTCTGCGATCTTTGACGAGCTCCCTGCCTCTATATATGACGTTAGCGTGGATCTTCTCTGTTGCGTTGATAATTAAGGGTGTGGTTCAAGAGAAGGAGGCCCGTCTGAAGGAGACTGTGATGATGATGGGATTGAAGAGCTCAACCTACTGGCTGAGCTGGGCCATCAGCAGCACATTGCCTCTGGTTGTCAGTGCCGCACTCCTCACTGTCATTCTCAAGGTGATCAATGCTGATTAACTGCCATTTACAAACACTGCGGAACACTGGATCCAAGATCTGATCTGAAATAAACTCGATCAGTGAGATTTTTCAGCTTTGCTCTAGGAGTGGTTCATAAACTTAATAAAAATGAGTTTTGTTTGTATAAATGATTGTATTTAGGTTGATTCAGTGATACTAAATATTCTTTTTAACTTGAATAAAACCAGTTAATTTAGATGTTAATTGTTTTCAGTTTGGGATAATTCACAGCAGTGAAAAAAACGCGAGACAACTGAAGCACTTACCATGAAATTAATAACAACGATCATTTTATTCATTAATTATCCAATCAACTTGCGATGAACCACTGCTCTCTTGAGTAAAAGCTGGTGTAGGATCAGATGGTGCAGTGTTTGCGAATGGACGGTTTTGCGGTGGGCAGCGTTACTCTGTGTGGGTTCAGCAGGTTTGAGCACATGGCAGATGAGCTTCTGTTATGTCAATTTGCTGTATATTCAAAATCATACATGATTTGTTTGCCTCAACCCACCAGAGCCATGAAGCTCATCGCTTATTAAATCACAGACACAGAATTTGCTTTTAATCAGCTCTCTCTCTCTATCTCGGCTCTTGACGGATCTAATCCCTTCTTTTAGACAAGTGGGTTTTCAATGTGTGTTGTTCTGCTTTGTAATTATCAGGTTGCATTATTGACGCATCCATGGAAACTCAAACACAGCGTTCATTAAAGGCTCCGGAAAGCTTTCACGCAGTTATGGCTGAATCTGTCTCAACAACTGTGTGGCAAGACTGAACTACAAGAATGTGGCTCCATCATATTTTTTGTTCTCCTCTATCTCTCTATCTTTCTTTTAGTATGGAAAGATTCTGCGATACAGTGACCCCTCCGTGATCTTTGTCTTCCTGCTGGTCTTCTGCGTGGCAACTGTCATGCAGTGCTTTTTCATCAGTGTGTTTTTCTCTCGGGCGAATCTGGCAGCTGCCTGTGGGGGCCTCATCTACTTCTTACTCTACCTCCCTCATGTGCTTTGCTACGCCTGGAGGGACGTCCTGGGCTTTGGAGCCAAGATTGCCACGGTGAGACATTCAGCATATCTACACCAGCCTGGAGAATTAATGCCTTAACACATCAAATCATCAATGCTGAACGTAGATCCACAGTAGAGTCTATTTCAAATCTTAAAAGTATATTTTAAAAATGTTTACTTACAGATAATGTGAAATGAATTAAATAAAAAGTTCAAAGTTTTAAGGAATAGTTCTTGTTTTAGTAATATTTTGTCATGCTCTAAAGAAGTACACTTGTTTTGATGTTGACTAACATACTAAAGCACATGTACTTGATTATAATTATACCTGCAGTGTGTTGTTCAATATTACATTTAAGGTATACCTTTAACCTTTAACATTATAAATGTATTAAATTGCAACTACTTCTTTGCAAATGTTTTATTGAAAATGAATTTTTTATATAAGTACACTTTAACCATATTTCAAAGACAATAGAACTATAAAATTACATATAAAGATGTATGTAAAGGTTTCATTCACCCAGAAATGAAAATTCTGTCATCATTTACTCACCCTCATGGCACACATTTTAAGATATTTTAAATAAAATATGAGATATTTATGTCCCTGCATTGGCAGTCTAGCAACTACTACTTTGACTTTTTGAACTTTTTGAAGCATCAAAGTGGTAGTTGCTAAAATGTCAATGGTGGGATTGAAGACTTAAATTTCATTAAAAAAAAAATAAAAAAAATAAAAATATCTTAATTTGTGTTCCGAAGATGAGCCTGGCGAGTTTGTTATGGCATGAGGGCAGTTAAATGATTTTTCATTTTTCCAGAATTTTCATTTTTGGGTAAACTAACCCTTTAACTAAGTCAAAAAACACTAAATTTCAGCTAATTGCAAATAAATGTAACTTAATAAATGTAATAGAATTCAATGAAGTCTCTGGAAACATTACTTTCAGTTTACACTCAAGTATACTTATTTAAAGTATATAATTTCTGTAATGAGTTTTTTTTATTATGCTGTGCTACTTTTTATTTTTTATATATTTATATTTTAAAATGTTTTTTTTTTAAACAAGAGGAAAATAAAGCAGCTTTGTCATACAAATGCATAGTTACAGATATATTGGTAACACTTTACAATAAGGTTCATTAGTTAACATTAGTTAACTACATTAGTTAGCGTGAACTAATAATGAACAGCACTTATACAGCATTTATTAATCTTTGTAAATGTTAATTTCAATATTTACTATACTTTATTAAAATCTTGTTAACATTAGTTAATGCGCTGTGAACTAACATGAACAAACAATGAACAGCTTTATTATCATTAACTAACATCAACGAAGATTAACAAATACTGTAACAAATGTATTGCTCATGGTTAGTTCATGTTAGTTAATACATTAACTAATGTTAAATAATGAACCTTATTGTAAAGTGTTACCGATATATTTAAGTGCATGACATACAGTACTAGTTTTAACAAAAATGACATTAAATTTTAATTTAGCCTACTATAAATGCTTGTCAGTACATTAAGCAGCACACATTAACCTATTTCAAAGACATGGAATTACATTTAAAGATATATAAAGATATATTCAAACAAAAAAAAAAGTCAGTTCCCACTTAAGTATATTATTTTAAAGTTTATTATTCCCATGATTAGTACTTTTTTAAAGTATCAAAAGTCAAAGTGTGCCTATTTTTCATAAGAACAAGCAGGAGGAGAGGATTAGACAGTTACAAACATTACAAGAGGAAAGAAAAGAATGAGAAGTGATGTGTCATTTGACCTACATTCATTTAATTCACACAGTGAATGAATCACTCAAGTCCTCTTAAGGTACAAATCCACAGAAGGAGATTCAGATCTCTGGAGAATCTCATTCTGGAGCTCCATTCATCTCCAGTGAGGATCAGCATTAGTGAGAGAGTTATAGCAGTGACCCCACACCTGAAGAGAAGAGCAATGGAGGAGCACTTTTGCCCTTTGAGAAAGAGAAAGACCAACTAAATGACTTACAGCTGCGTTTCCGTCATTGTGACCAATCAGAGTGACCTTTATCTCACGTAAAGATATTCGCTCTATTCAGCAGTGTGTGGTTTTCTTCCTCTTATCAGAGAGAAGTGTGTGTGTGTGAGCGTCTTGGCATTCAGGTGCCGCTGTCTAGGCTAGATGAATGAGCCCACAGGCCCATTAATGTGAGCAGTACTGTTTACTTTGAAATTGTGGATCGTGGCAATGCTGCTGTTTTGATCTCATATTCATACCTGAGTAAAAATGCACACAGGAGGGAAGCATTTGCATTAATGACATGGAGCAGGCAGGTGGGCCCAGCCAGTCTCTGACCTCTCCGTCTCTGTCCCAATAGAGCCTGCTATCATGTGTGGCGTTTGGATACGGCTGTGAGAATTTCGCCCGTTATGAAGAGCAAGGCATCGGTATTCAGTGGAGCAACATCCGGGTCAGTCCACAGGAGAACGACCGCTACTCCTTCATCGTTTCCATCTTCATGATGCTGTTTGATGCTCTCATTTACTGGACAATGACCTGGTACATCGAGAATGTTTTTCCAGGTACGACAGTATGACAGCATATAAAATATTTAGGTTATGCGTTTTCATTATTTTTTTTTTTTCATTTAGTTTTTCTTGCTGTTTTGAGAAAAAAAAAGTTATTGCTGTTTTGACATTGAAAAATAGTTTAATATATATTGTGACGTACAGTTCTGATCAAAAGTTTGGGGTTGGTAAGATCCTTTAATGTCTCTTCTGCTAACTAAGGCTGCATTTGTTTGTTGTCGTAAATAAAATATTATTGTAATTTAAAATAACTTTTATATTTGAATATGTTGTAATGTAATTTCCATGATGCAAAGCTGCATTTTCAGCATCATTGCTCCAATCTTCAGTGTCACATGATCCTTCAGAAATCATTCTAATATGCTGATTGATTTGCTGCTCAAGAAACATTTCTTACTATTTTCATTGTTGAAATGAGTTATGCTGCTTCATATTTTTGTGAAAATCACAACACACACATGATTTACAAGATTAGGCTAAGTAATATTTAAAAGGTGTATTAAATCAAAAAGCTACAGTAAATACATTTATAACGTTACAAAATATTTTTATTTCAATTTTAAATGCTGTTCTTTTAAACATTAGAGAATCCAAAAAAAAAAAAAAAATGTATGACGCTTTCCACAAAAATATGAAGCAGCACAAACTGTTTTCAACATTGAATGATTTCTGAAGGATCATGTGACACTGAAGACTGGTGTAATAATGTTGAAAATTTAGCTTTGCATCACAGGAGTAAATTACATTTTACAATAGAAAATGGTATTTTTTTTTAAATATTGTTATAATATTTCACAAAATTCCTGTTTTTTTTCTTCTTTTTACTGTATTTATGATCAAATAAATGCAACCTTGGTGAGCATAAAAGACTTCCTTCAAACACATTTAAAAAAATCTTAATTATTCCAAACTTTAGACTGGTAGTGTGCAAATAGTATACCAGCCTTTATGTATGCTAATAAAATTGGACATATTTATATATCCAGAATGTAGCCGGCTTTTACTTCTGTTTTGTCAGCATGTGAACAGTTGTTTGCATCTTTCTTTAGGTCAGTATGGTATCCCAAAGCCCTGGTATTTTCCCTTTACTTCCTCGTACTGGTGTGGAACTCTGGTGGGATCTGATGCTGAACCCGACCTGCTTAATGAGATAGAGGACAAGAACGGTACAAATACATACACAGCACATACAGATATGAATAATGATTCTTTATCAAAACTTCTAAACGGATGTTTCTGCTGCAGGTTACTTGGAAAAGTGTCCATCTGGAATGAAGGCTGGTGTGTGTATCCGCAACCTGGTAAAGGTCTATAAGACGGGAAATAAACTGGCTGTGGACGGACTTAGCCTGGACTTCTATCAAGATCACATCACCTCATTTTTAGGACATAACGGAGCCGGAAAAACCACCACTATGTGAGTTTTCACAAGCATGTGTATAATGCTCATCTATGCAGTCACTTACTCAAACATATTAGAACATAATTCATACATCTTTAGCAATGGCCCTATGCAACAAAATAATTTTGTTGTGGACGTAATCAAAGTTCAGTTTATTTGCTTGAAAGTTCTCGGTCCAACCCCTTTTCTTGTAATGCCATCACAGTTGCTTTGAATGCAACCTGACTAAACTTCAGTCAGATGCTATGATATATAATTTGCATATTATAGCATTATGCATTATACTTATTTCTTCTTTATTTTTTTACATCACTTGCAATAGTAATATAGGGTTGAAAGTTTTACAGTTACAGTTTACAGACATTACAAGCCTTGAGATTGTGAAACGTCTCTGGTTACGACTGTAACCCTTGTTCCCTGAGAACTGGTTGCTGCGTCATCGTCATTAGCCATGTTTCCATCGACACGTTTTTATCCGAATTAAGTGATATCGAATGAAAAATGCCTTATGGAAACAGTAAAATTCGATGAAATTTCATGAAAATCGACTCAAACGAAATACGTTCGGTCTCATCGGATTTTCTCTTGATCGATATACGGCTAATGCGATAAAAGCTGATGGAAACGTTATTTGCCGAATAAATAATGAATTGCGATTAAGTTTTATGCCCTTTTATGGTTGCAACACGTCAGAAGACGAGTTCATTTCCGGCCAGTCTGTTTGCGCACACATGGCGGATGTCAACAAAGACAGAGGTAAGTGGACAAAGCAAAAAGATGCTTCAACCAAAGGGTTTCCGTGAACCACGATCTCCCAGAACTGATGGAGCGCTGTCGTTCCCAAACCACAGTCACCTCCGCTGTCGTCGGGCATACGTGCATCGTCATCATCATAGCAATGTTTATAGCGTCGCTGTTTTCTTAGGTTAGTTTTGCTTGTTTTTACTTGGCTTGGTTGAATTGTAATGTAGAATGTGGTCTGTTATTTCTAGTTAACAGACTGCGGCGCTTCTAGTATAACACACCGTTGCCATGGACGCAGTTCAGAGACGGAACAGACTATTTTCTTTAGCAGAAGAACTCGTTTTTAAATCAATAAACTCGTTTTTAAGTCAATATTTTGTGTCAAATTATTGATTTATTTATTTATTTGGTTGATTTATATGTAAGCTAATAAGCAGGATAATATATAGCAAGGCGGTTGTTATAGCGAATACAACCAACAACCGCCTCGCATACATTATCCCATTCATATGTCGCAATCAGCTGGCACATAAGCATTATTAGCCTTCAACTTGTGAAATATTGATCATTTTTTGGTAGATGGCGCGATCCGTTTTGTCTAACAAAACTTTGTTCGCAAAAGTTTGCTTGAATGTTGTTCGATTCAGTGCGAAAATAAATGGAAACACGTTAAAATGTCTCAAATCAATTCGATATACCAATTTGATCGCAAAACAGCATGTGACGTCATTACGTACAGGTTTTTATTCGCTTTAAAGCAGTTGGATGGAAACACACTTTCACCAGCTTTATCCGCATGAGTTTTTTAACCGAATTTCAGATAATTCGATTGACAAGTGGATGGAAACATGGCTACTGACTCTTTGGGAACACCTGAAAGCACATGTGTGAAATCAGTCCAGTGGCATGACGGAACAGGCAGAGTGAAGTGAGGACCAAACATTGTCTGCTACGCAGAGCCCACTGATGATTTATATAAGAGACCACTGATATGTTGTCTGTGCAAACAAGCACATGATGGCCTCTCAGGTCTGTGAGGAAATGCTTCAATGCTAGGAAGACGGACATTATTTTCAGGCAATTCATGTGCCATGAGAAATGATGACTCCTCCACAGTCCCTGAGCTGAGTGACCTTCTATATCTGCTAACCAATCTGTGAGGGAAGCATCTGTCGTGTGTGTGCAATGACAATGAGATCTTAACAAGGGACTTTGGGAAAAGAACCATCCATCCATCTTCTTTCACTTATCCGGGGCCGGGTCGCGGGGACAGCAGTCTAAGCTGAGATGCCCAGACTTTCCTCTCCCTAGCCACTTCCTCCAGCTTTTCTGGGTGGGGTCGGGGGGGAGAGGGGGGGTCGAGGCGTTCCCAGGCCACCCATGAGACATAGTCCCTCCAGCATGCCATAGGTCCCAGAGGGACGTGCCCGCAAGGCGTCCAGGAGGCATCCAGAACAGATGCCCAAGCCACCTCAGCTGGCCCCTCTCGATGTGGAGGAGCAGCGGCTCTACACTGAGCTCCTCCCGAGTGACAGAGCTTCTCACCCTATCTATTCCTATTCCCTATCTAAGGTATCGCCCAGCCACCCTGCGGAGAAAGCTCATTTCGACCACCTTTATCCAGGATCTTGTCCTTTCGGTCTTGACCCAAAGCTCATGACCGTAGGTGAGAGTAGGAACGTATATTGACTGGTAAATCGAGAGCTTAGCCCTGCGGCTCAGCTCCTTCTTCACCACGACAGACCTGTACATCGACCGCATTACTGCAGAAGCTGCACCGACCCGTCTGTCAATCTCCCGTTCCATCCTTCCCTCACTCGTGAACAAAACCCCAAGATACTTAAACTCCTCCACTTGAGGCAGGATCTCTCTACCAACCTGAAGTGGGCAAGCCACCCTTTTCCGACTGAGGGCCATGGCCTCGGATTTGGAGGTGCTGATTCTCATCCCAGCCGCTTCACATTAGGCTGCAAACTATCCCAGTGCATGCTGAACCGAAGGGGCCAACCGCGACAACATCATCCGCAAAGAGCTGAGACGAAATCATGTGGTCCCCAAACTTGACACCCCCAGCCCCTGGCTACGCCTAGAAATTCTGTCCATAAAAGTTAAGAACAGAACCAGCGACAAAGGGCAGCCCTGCTGGAGTCCAACATGCACCGGGAAGAAGTCTGACTTACTGCCGGCAATGCCAACCATGCTCCTGCTTCGGTCATACAGGGACTGGAAAGCCCTTAGCAAAGGATCCCGGACCCCCATACTCTACACATGTGGATTGGTTGGGCAAACTCCAATAAACCCTCCAGCACCCTGTAGAGGGTATAGAGCTGGTCCAGTGTTCCACGGCCTGGACGAAATCCGCACTATTCCTCCTGAATCCTGAGGTTCCAATATTGGCTGTATTCTCCTCTCTAGTACCCCAGCATAGTCTTTCCCAGGGAGGCTGAGAAGTGTGATTCCCCCTGTAGTTAGTTTTCATTTTTCATACATTTTTATTACAGTTTTATTTATATTTTTACCTCTGCATAAAAGGAGCATTGTAGCCAATCACAGACACGTTGAACGCATCGGCCAATCAGATGCGTTTAAATGAGTTCCTGTGCTGAAGATGTGTTCTGCTCGAGCTCACCATCAGTGAGTTCTACACTTTTCGCAATCCTGTCATTCTTATTGGCACTAAACTTAAGATGCAAATAACAGATTCTCGGCAATGTATATGATCCTCTTGATGCTGCTCTGATGCACTCTATCACGCACCACTTTGTTTGCTTTCATGATGACTAAAAGTTCGGTGGTCTAACGTTAGCTCATCGATGTCAAATGATTAAAGAAGCTTACTGTTCACAGAAGGATGTTAACAGTGAACGAATACCTGGTAAAATGTAAGTAGCGCCACACGTTGCTTTTCAAATTGTCAGGAGTTTAGATTTCGAACTCCTCGTTAGGAGTTGTTGTAGGCTTTGGCACGGACATTTTGATATACGAAATGTGTTTCACTGTGCTAACCAGGACACTAACGTCACCTATAGGAGTTCAGATGACCACATTGCCAGCTGGTGATTCACAACTTCGCCAGGCGTGAAAAAGCCATGGAATCTGAATTGCAAAAATGACACATTTACAAAATGAATACCCATAACAGGTTCGAATATTAAAGGCTGCCTAATATTCGTTCGAATATCATTATTTTTTTTTAAATATTCGAATTCTATTTGAATAATCAAATTCGGAGTCAAAGCCCTAGTGCAGAAACACCAGCCAAAGTAGTTCTAACCAGCCTGGAGTGTAATGTCGGGACCTCAAGGGATGATGCTGTGCCAGGTGACAGACAGCTCGCAAGAGTCTGTTCCACCTTCGGCATCGCCCCATACCCGTGCTCCTTTTAGCCCACTTCTATTTGCATATCTTTTTAAATGAGGACTGAAAAGCAGAGCTGAAAAGGGTTTAACTCACAATCTTGAAATCTTATAATGGAGATCTGGAAAGGGAAGGCCCCAACATGGGGGTTCTCATGTTTGGTTCTCTTTTTGGGGGTCTGAGCGCCCTGTCTCTTGGCCAATTGATGTTGGCCACAGCACGGGTTAAAACATCCATATGCTCTTTGTACACATGGGATGAGGATGGCGAGTCCTCAGTTCCCCCGCTTTAATTCTCAGCACATCTACCTCAGAGCTAGACAGCTAAAGCACCGGCTTGGAAGGAAATCCAGTGCAGATTCCGAAACCAAAGGCGCTGGATGCCGTGAGGGATCTAATCCACAATATTAATTTGCGTTCAACTGCCGCGTTGCCTCGACAGCCGCTGGACTGAAACACCAGCCTGATCACACTCCTTGAAGAGTGACAGGATGGAGCGAGCGGTAATCTCTAATAATGGACGTTGTCAGTCTCGTGGATAACTGACCTTGCAAGCTCTGCTCCCAAACAAACCCAGCATAAATCGTCTGTATCCTTGCCCGTGATTTAGCAACACACAATTTAAATTCTTGTTTGCTTGCCATTATTGTCTTGTGATTTTGTGACTTGGACAAACAACACTAAATAAGACGGACAATTTACACAGTGTGCTTGCTGAGGCACAGAAGCTGACAATGTTTGGGTGCACTTTATAGCTTCCTGGTCCTGACGTCACCCAGCCTGTGACGTTCCACTATGACATTGGACTACAGCAATGATGCAGCGCAAGTTCCCTCGAAAGGGAACTAAAATATGCTTCTTAAAATAAGAATTTAAAGGGTTAGTTCACCCAAAAATGAAAATTAAGTCATTAATTACTCACCCCCATGCTGTACCAACCCCGTAAGACCTTCGTTCGTCTTCGGAACACAAATGAAGATATTTTTGATTAAATTTGAGAGCTGTATAACTACCACATTGGCTGCCTAAGGGACTGGCTCTTGACGGCCCAGAAAGTCAATGAAGAAAATGTTTAAATATCCCAAGTGACTACCGTGGCTCAACTATATGTTTATCAAGCGACGAGAATACTTTTTGTGCGAAAAAACAAACAAAAATAACGAGTTTATTCGACTATTCCTTTTTTTCCTTGTTGGCCTGAAACGAGACTTCCTTAGATTTCCACGACGCATGCGCGAGAATTGCTATCTTTTTCAACTACTTCAGATCAGTTCTCGCGCATGCGTCGTGGAAATCTAAGGAAGTCTCGTTTCTGGCCAACAAGGAAGAAAAGGAATAGTCGAATAAACTCGTTATTTTTGTTTGTTTTTTTTGCACAAAAAGTATTCTCGTCGCTGGATAAACATATAGTTGAGCCACGGTAGTCACTTGGGATATTTAAACATTTTCTTCATTGACTTTCTGGGACGTCAAGAGGCAGTCCCTTAGGCAGCCAATGTGGTAGTTATACAGCTCTCAAATTTTAAAAAATATCTTCATTTGTGTTCCGAAGACGAACGAAGGTCTTACGGGGTTGGTACAGCATGGGGGTGAGTAATTAATGACTTAATTTTCATTTTTGGGTGAACTAACCCTTTAACAAATATCCATTTTCAATGTAAAAAAAAAAAAAATCTGAAATCAAATAACATAAAAACAAACTTTTTAATCTATGGAGGAGTTTTTAATATAAAAACAGTGTCCAAGACTATTAAACATCATTGTTTGAAATGTTTTAATTAAAAATATGCTTGTGCTTTATTTCTTAAAACTTAAAGGGGATGTCTAATGCTATTTCAGGCATTTTGACTCATTTACACTGTTAAAAAGTTGGATTCTCATGCTAAACATGGCCAAAGTTTCAAAAAACGAGTTGAGGCGTATGACAGAGTGTTTCTTTTCCAATACAGTTTTGGAAATTTAATTTTTTTATTTTGAGTATTGCCCTGTATAATGTCATAAAGGGCACAATTCCTTTTATGGGCACTTCATGCCGGAAGAGCAACCAGAGCAAAAGCAAGAGCACGCCCATCAACGTACTTTGTTTAGGTTTCGAAAGTCGACGGCAGCACTGCACGGCACGCCTTCAGGAGCTCTAACGTTTTCGGAAAGAAGCTGTACAGCTGTATCTGTTTTTTTTTTTTTTTATATATAAATCTGATCAAACTAAAGACTCTTTGGAGATATGAAACTGTGAGTGTTATGTCCCCTTCAAATCCTGTTTGTTTTTGTATTGTTATAATTACAATGCACAGATATGCAATGCAAATTGCAGCTCAAGTGTGCAAATATGTTATTAGGACTGTTGTATACTCTATACTCTATAATACCCAATCATACTACAGTTCATATCTAAATAATATAGAGTAAAAAAAGACGTATGACACTATTGAGTTCATGAGGTGGTTTATTTTCAAGTACTTTTTCTAATGTTTTTCTTGTTGTTTTATCAGGTCAATACTGACGGGTCTTTTTGCTCCCACCTCTGGTACCGCTTATATTAATGGCAAAGACATCCGCACTGACATGGACACCATCAGGACACACCTGGGAATGTGTCCACAACACAACGTCCTCTTCAATGAGTAAAACCTCATTTCATCTCCTTTCTCTCTATAACAAGATCCACAAACATAGACAGGAATAAAATGAAATCAAATTGAGTGTATTTGTTCGCTATCCTACTGGCACATCTCAACTCTGAAACATTAGACAAAAAGTAGGGGTGCTCCTATTGATTGGCTATCGATCACTATTGGCCGATAATTGCTACTCGATCAGCGCTCTTTCAATTTGCCGATTTCGCGCCTGCCTTGAGCTATATTGCATGACATGCTTGCAGTGGCGGCATCTCAAACTCTGTCCGGCACAGGGAAAAAAATATAATGCTGAAGGCGAAGCAGGCCTACACTTCATACATCTTTTTAAAAATCAGTCGTTTGAAAACTTTCTGTGAGAAGTGATTTCAAAAACAGCATGAGTGAATCAGTACGCTCTCTCTCTGGCTTCACATTACACATAAAGCCACCTCACAAACAGCTCGTCAGTACCAAAAATAGTTATTTTCATGGCTATCAAAATGCAAACAAATCAGTGCATGTACAAAACGATGGTTTCGGCGAACATTCACGTAAACACAGTCAGTTATGACCTAACTGAACTCAAACACATATGTAAGTGTATTGGAGCCGTGCATCAGCTTTTAAAGTGACGGCAGCCTCTAAATATATGTTGCTATCTGTGTCATTAATGTTAATCAAACAACAAAATACAAAGAAGTACGTTTAAATGTAAGGATTAATTTTATATTTCTAATCCTAATTCAATTTCAGTAGTATTTCTTACCTGAATACTGTTAGGCCTACCTAAAAATAAACAAATAAACTTAAAGCACTGTTTATTGTATTTGTATCTTTAGCATAGCATTTATTTGTGCAAGTGCTTGCAATTTGTTTGTTCTTATTTTATTACTGACTGTTTACTTGTCTTTTTTTGTAAATTCAAAGTTTGAAATCAGGCTTGTGCTGTGTTGAAGCTATTATGCAACAAATGTGTGACAAATTACAAAAGGGTCACGTAAGGTGGGAATTTCCACCATTTTCCAAAACAAATTTCAAGCACTGAATTAATGCCTGTAAAATCCTGATCAGAGCATCCCTATAAATAATTCTACATGATAAAATGATTGCTTTAACCCCATGATCAATGTTTTACATACAAAAGATTTCAAACCTGCAGGCAATCACAGTCCAAATCAATTCATTTTGACAGAAGGCAGGGTACGTACAGGCTTTTAAGAGTGAAATTCAAGCTCTTTTTCAACACTGTCATTCTACTGAAATTAGGACTCACTTGAACCGCCAAAGGCATTGGCCTTGATTTTAGAGCTCATTTCTTTTCTCTGCGTTTGTATTTCAATGATGAACATCTGCTGCACGATGCAGCAAGAAACATAAGATATTCATCATGCATTACGAAGGCTTTCTTAATGTGAATAACCTGTGAATTTGAATATTTGTAGTTATTAAAGGAGTAGTTCATTTTTTTTTTAAACTTTTGCTGATAATTTACTCACCCCCATGTCATCCAAGATGTCCATGTCTTTCTTTCTTCAGTCGAAAAGAAATTAAGGTTTTTGATGAAAACATTCCAGGATTTTCTCCATATAATGGACTTCATTGGGAACCAAACGGTTCAAGGTCCAAAAGACAAATTCAGTGCAAACTGCAAACTGTTCAAAGATCTTTAAAATTTGAGCTTTTAAAGTGCTCTGTTCTGTGATGCACGTTCGTGACTCTCCTGTTCGAAGTCGTTTATCAAAATGAACAAATCTTTTTCCTAGTCATTTGGTTCATTCAACGAACGAAATGAATGAATTGACTCGGAAAAAGATTCCTTCATTTTGATGAACGAGTTCGAACAGGAGAGTCACGTTCGGTTACCAGTAAAGTGCATTATATGGAGAAAAATCCTGGAATGTTTTCATCAAAAAACTTAGTTTCTTTTCGACTGAAGAAAGAATGACATGGATATCTTGGATGACATGGGTAAATTATCAGCAAAAGTTTTTTTTTAAAAGTGAACTACTCCTTTAACCCAACAGCTTCATTATTACCCAAATAGGGATGAATTAACATGTTGTTAATACTGTCAACTAAATCTTAACAGTAGTTATTTGTTTTCATTTAAATAAAGCTAAAATGAAATATAAATATTACATGTAAAACTAAAACGGAAATTAGAAATGTTGTCTTGACAACTAACCTAAATTATCTGAAGTACTAATATCAAAATAAAGGCTTATTCAAAATATCAATAAATGCTATAATAATATATAAATAATACTAAAATTGCAGAAATTCGGAATATATTTATACTGATTTTTAACTCTTTATATTTTTGAACATGTTGTATGTGTGATACTTCTCTATTGTGTATGTTTGCGTTCTTGTCTGTGTTTATATAAGTGAGTGTGTGTTATGTTTGAACGTGTATATTCATGTCCCGTTTGTTTGTTTCAGCATGACAGTGGAAGAACACATATATTTCTATGCCCGCCTGAAGGGACGGAGTTCTAAAGAGGTGAAGAAGGAAATTGATCAAATGATTAACGACGTGGGTCTACCTCACAAGCGCAAAGACCTCGCCAAGAACCTCTCAGGTGTGTGTGTGTGCATTAGCAGCATTCATACTACGCTTATAATGCTTAAAGACACTGGAGATTTGTCAAATTTTTGTTGTCTGCATTCAGGTGGGATGCAGAGGAAGCTGTCCGTTGCTATCGCATTTGTGGGCGGGTCAAATGTTGTGATTTTGGATGAGCCAACAGCAGGAGTTGATCCCTATGCACGCCGAGGCATCTGGGAGTTGCTGCTCAAATACAAGAAAGGTAACAGAAATGAACAAATGTAAACACAGGGCTCGACAGTGCAAGTATTTCACTCACGTTTGCAACAACAACAAAAAAAAAAAAATAGAATTGTGCTAACTGTTAAATGTATTTAGCTGTGTGAATGTAGGACAAAAAGGCCCTGCAGCTCCTTACAGAGTGCATCTTTTTGGATGAGCAGCAATAGTAAAGCATAGATCCAAATGAAAAGGACTGGTGTATTTCACAGAGTGAAATTCTCCATAATTAACTCCTAAACTTCAGTAGAGAACAATTCTTTGTAAGGAAGGAGGGGTTTCTTTATTGTACATTTATTTGCATGTAGTATGTAGCATATGGTTTGCGTTGCTTTAAATTGGTCAGTACAGCGCTGACTATTGAGTGTCGCTAGGAAACACGTCCGCGCTGCGCTGACGAATCGGCTGCGCGGCTCGGATCATTGTTGAACCGTGCAGATGACATGTCTGCGCGGCACGAGCTCTGTAAAGCCCCGCTGTCTCGTCCCACTTTTGGTTTGTTTGGCTTCCCATATCTCTGCCGTGCACACGCCGTACGCTATGTATGTTATACGCGCAGTATCTCGCTCTAGATTCCGGGAGGTTTTAACTCATTTGCGGGCATCAGGGAGACGCTATCAATATGCGTGAGACTCCCGGAACTTCCGTTTGGCGCGGTTTGAATTGAGCAGCGTAAAGGCACAGATGCCGATATATTGATGCTGACGTCATAATATATATTTTAATTAACTGTATTGCTGTTTGTTTATTATATGTTCAAGTCATTGTCGAGTCTTCCACTTCAAGTCAAGTCAAGTCTCAAGTAACTTGTTCTCAAGTCAAAGTCAAGTCAAGTCATTTTTGTACTTTAATCAAGCAAGTCACAAGTCCTGAAAATTGTGACTCGAGTCAGACTCGAGTCAAGTCATGTGACTCGAGTCCCCCACCTCTGGTATTTCAGGCATGTTTAGGGACGTATTGGTTTACTTCTTTAACAAGCTATCCAAGGCAAAGAAACTTGAATTGTACCTTTTTTGATGGATGAGATGGAATTCCAGCAGGTAGTAGGTTGATAAGCCAAGCAAGGCGTTGTATCCTATCTAGGTATTTCGGATCAAACCACACAAACACCAGATTGAAATTTTATCCGTCCTTTATCGTCAGTGGTGGAATGTAACGAAGTACAAATACTTCGTTACTTTACTTAAGTACATTTTTCACGTATCTTTACTTTACTTAAGTACAATAAATAGTGCCTACTTTTTACTTTTACTTCGTTACATTTTGCAGCAATTATTATACTTTCTACTCCACTACATTTCTACAACTTCTGTTACATTTTCGTTACATTTTCTGATCAGTTTTTCCCCTGCCAAAACGTAATCTGACCGTCCGTTCGTTGCACGTTTGTCTCACCAGTGACGTTTGGTTGCCATAGATACAGTATATCAACCCGGTCACACTAAATGCGTCTCACACGCAGTGTGTTTATCGTGCAACTCATACGCGAAAATTTGTTTTTACGTGCATAGGAAACACACCGTGTGTAATATATGTTTGGTTTGGTTAGGATATGGCAAGCCAAGAGGTTCAGAATTACACCATAAATTCATCTCGTTTACTGCCAAACATAGTTATTAACATATAGTAAGGATAAGCATGATATTGCCTAATTGCAAGCTTGTTTCAGAAATGGTGACATTTTTTTCCATCATTATTGAACATCATTATAGGAGTAGGCTATTAGGTTGAATGAGTTAGAATTAAATGTTTTATTAATCATTAGAAAATAGACATTAAGATAATAAATTGTTATGCAAGTACTTTTACTTTTAATACTTAAAGTACATTTAAAATAAAGTACTTTTTACTTTTTACTTAAGTATGGTTGTCATTGTGTTACTTCTACTTTTACTAAAGTAAATATTTATCTGGGTATTTGTACTTTTACTTAAGTACTGAGATTCAGTACTTCCTCCACCACTGTTTATCGTTACTCTGTACGTAATGGCGTTGATGACATCACATCAATACACAACATCCTCCTCCACCACTGTTTATCGTTACTCTGTACGTAATGGCGTTGATGACATCACATCAATACACAACATCCCCCCTTTACTTGAATATAAACTTACCCAAATTAAACATTCACAGTTTCTTACAGATTAAGACTATTCAAAACATTCAAAGTACATGTAACACTGTACCTCTTGATAGAACATAAGCAATGCTTTCTGAACAGATACATCGCACCACAACGTAACTCTCAATCTGATTTTCACTTGTTTTTCTCCTTACATAGGCAAACCTTCATTAGTCATTCAACAACATAGTCTCTAAACCTTTCAGGCAATTTGATTTGTCTCTGGGGTCTACAAGGTTTAGGAATCTGTTACTCTCTCTGAAATGTCTCACTGTTCCTTTTGCATTCTTCTGCACTTCGCTTTTGCTCCATATCACTACTTGGCTTCTGAACAGAAACCGTTTCACCATCCAATGTTGGTGTTTCCACAGACAGAAACTTCTTCTTGACACATGTCGTATTGCGTGCATAATTTGCTCCTGTGGTTGACTGAACAACAACACTGTTACCTTCTCTGCGTACAACCTTATGAGGTGTGCTGTGAAATGTTGTTGTGAATTTGTCTTTGTCCTGTCTCACAAGCACTTGATCCCCAACCGCTATGCCTGATGTCTTAGCGCCTCGTCTGTGGTCTGTGTATATCTTGGCTTTTCCTTTCTGTTCTGCGTCTTTGTCTCGAGCTTCAAGATCACTACACGGAGTTGTGATGTCTGGTAACTTCCCTCTGATCTTCCTCTGAAAAAGAAGTTCCGCCGGGCTCTTGCCCGTTGTGGCGTGTAGTGTTATCACGGTACCAAAATTTCAGTATTCGGTACCAATACCAGTAAAAATTCTCGGTGCCAATTTCGGTACCAAAGCTTAGTTTAAATTTACATATATTTAAGTTAGGGATGCACCGATCCACATTTTTTCACTTCCGATCCGATCCCGATACCCGACTTTGGATATCGGCCGATACTGATACTTTTCCGATACCAGAGCTGTGTTTGCTTTAATATTATTTATCATTATTGTTGATTTTATATGATGTTGAAATAAACTCCTCTCTACAGGCAAGGATGATATGTGCGTATGTATGTCAGTATATATATTAAACAATAGATAGACAATTAAACAAAGATACACATTATACAGGCCTACACAGTGCTTTAATTTCAGGAAGGTCTACTAACATTATTCAGGTATGGTCTAAAAAGAATTATAATAAAGTAATCAAAAGTAAAATAGCACTGCAAAGCTTACCATAGATAGATTTATGCTTATTAGAGCTGAATTAATTCATTCAAGAGCTGTGAGTGATTTTCTCTTTGCCTTTTGTTGTTTGACTCTCAGTAATGTCGCAATCGTCACATTTATACTGCTGCCCCTTTAAGAACGAGTTCAGATTTCATATCTACTGATGCACCATATTTTCTCCCAACTACTTCCATAACTACGTTCATTTTAGACATAAACAGTTTAAGTGTTAATCTCCAAGCCGGTCGGTTTGACATTTTTCTTGTGCAGGCTACATTTGATCGTTTAGACGCGCATATGAAGCCCAGATTATAATTTGCTTGTCTTGTTGCAGTCTGTTTCGGAGCACGCGCGCATTGGGAACAGCATTTCCTGCGCAAATGTTGTGCTTTTAATAGCTCTCTTTATTATTAAAAGTGTCCCGCAATTTAGCAACAGCAGAGCCTGCATTTTACAACAATCACAGATCGTGCTGATTCTGTCTTTAAGTTTTAGTATTAAGGAGAAATGACAGCGCACCGCCGCGATGGGAAGAAAGTTGGCTAGACAGAATGCGGCTATTGTTTTTAATGGTTTTTTACCTCAATATATTCTTTAATCTTTGGAAATCAGACTAATATCATAGATATAACCAGGCTACGTTTCCTCTGTCGTCACTCATTAAGCAGGTCTGTCGTGTTGTGCGTGCTGTGGGACTGCGTGAGAGATCTCTCTCTTTCTCTTCTGGACTGCGAATTGCAAACATGCATCACAGACAAATAGTTTAATTAATACGGCTTTGCAAACATTGCATTTTGCGGTCTTGCTCTGCTGCGGTGTTTCCAGTGTGAAGTATTTCCACACAGCGAACATGTTGGTAGCTCAATCCTATCCTGCTAGCTGGCTGCAAACTGCGGAATGGATTTCCTGAGTGGGGGTCTGTGTCTCATTGAGCCCTATTTTTTACAGTCTATGATTGAGCTGCACCTCCGTTCAGAATATCCATTCCACAGTTTGCAGCCAGCTAGCAGATTAGCAGGCCCGGGGAATCCCTTTTGCAGTCATTTCAGCAGACAACGTTAAAGCGCAGACATGGATCATAAATATCGGATTTCTCCGCAGGTTGGATCGGAAAAATCCGATACGTGAATTACGCTGGTATCGGTCCCGATACCGATACTGGATCGGATCGGCCCCATCCCTAATTTAAGTGTTTATCTAGGTTACAAGCATGGAAACTGTACATTTGTATTATAAACATTTTAGATAAAATGACCTAAAAATAAACAATAGTATACACTAACACATTTTTAAAGATGTTGGTAAAGTTTTAATCCGTTAACATTTATTTAATGCACAATGAATGAAGTGAACAAACATGAACAACCAAGTGTTTGTATTAAATAACATTTACAAACATTAATTAATGTTGTAAAAATATATTGTTCAATGTGTTGATGTGAATTAAGTAATGTTGATAAATGGTATCTTATTGTGGCGTTACCAAGCTATACAGGAGATAAAACATGTTTTATTTGACTTGAATGTACTTTTATTTAATCTAAAACTGCATTCATATTTAATTTTAAAAAGGCTTTTTAAACCTGCTGAGTTATAAAGGCAAGAATACGCCTAGAACTGGCACTGACATTCAATGACATAAATAGGGATGCATCGATACTAATACCAGTACTCTGGTGTCGGTTGGATACTACTGTGCTCATGTACTCGTAAAACTACCCCGAAAGCACTTTATAGGCCGTTCACATATCGCGCGTGTTTTTTTATTATATTTTTGCGCGTGAAGCGCTTGCTCTCACGCTGCGTCTGTCGTTGCTATGCAACGAGTTTTTATTATGAGCGCGCTTGCCTCGCGCCTATATTTGAAATTGCGAATTTGCATGTAAACGGCCTATTATGGCAACGTGACATTAGTCTATTGCAAAATATAATTTCCATGGCTCTTTCCTCCTTTCGTGTCAACAAGTGGATTCAGAGAGAGAGCCATATCAGCGTTATGAAGAGGACGCAACTGTGCACCTTTCAGACAGCGCGTCTAGAACTGGATTAACCTGGTACTCGGTACCTTGAAAAGCTGGTACCGTAACAGTTTTTTTTTTTTTTTTTAGTACCGACTTGGTACCGAAGTACCGAGTTTTTTGACACTAGTGGCGTGTTGTATGGACCTGTTGCGTAGCTCTCTTTTCCAGTCCTGACCCTCAGAATGGGCAATCCGCACACGTTTCATCAGTGACGCGTTTTGTCTTTCCACTTCTCCATTAGCTTGCGCCCACTTTGGCGTTGTCCTGATATGTTGTATTCCGATTTCCTGCCAAAAAGCCTGAAACTGACTGGATTTAAACTGCGGGCCACAATCTGACCTGATTGTTAAGGGAAGTCCGTGCCGACTGAAAATGTCTTCCAAACAGTCGATCACTTTTTCTGCTGTTGTTGACTTGAGGATTGCATATTCATAATACCTGCTGTAATAGTCAACAACAACCAGAATCGAATGTCCGTCCGGTAACGGACCAAGTAAATCTGTGGCTAAATCCTGCCACGGCCCTTCAGGCATCATATTCCTCTGCTTTATGTGTGTGCATCTCACCTTTGGCTGATGGGCCCAGCAGACGTGACAGAGGATCTGCGATATTGTGCGTTCCAGGTATGTGAATCACCCGGAAATCATAAGGCTGTAATCTCAAGACCCACCTTTCGATTCGTGCGCATGGTTTTGAGCGAGGGCTGTAAATCGCTTCCAATGCTTTGTGGTCCGTGACAAGATCAAAGATCAAACTTCCGGCCATAAACGTAAGGGTGCAATCGTTCACATGCCCACACCAGAGCCAGTGCTTCGCGCTCTGTCTGTGAATGCCTTTGTTCGCACTCTGTCAAGCTCCTGCTCACATAGCAGACAGGAACCATTCCCTCACCATTTCTCAAAAGATCTCAATCCAATTGAGTGTCTGTGGGATATGCTTGACCAGCAAGTTCCAAATCCATGGTGGCTCCACACCGCAACCTATAGGACTTAAAGGATCTGCTGCTAATGGCTTGGTGTCAGAGACCACAGGACACGGAGTATTTTTAGAAAAATGATTTTAGGTCAACGCTGTTTTGGTAGCACGCATTGGACCAACAGCATATTAGGCAGGTGGCCCACAATGTTTTGTCTCATTGGTGTATAGTTTATACAGTTAAAATTAGGCCTATAAATAATTTCATCAATTATTACTGTATAAAATACAGTTTGAAGCAGAAATGTTGATTTGGTGTACTGCAGTCAAGTCATTGCAAACACAATACAACAGTAACAATCACACAACAATCACACAAAAAAACCTTTTTTTTTTACAAATTGAAATCTGTCAACTGAAATCTGCACACTCTGACTTTCAGACATCGCCCAGACTGCAAATCAGGCAAAAATCTGTACAACAGTTGTGTGTATTCCAGGCTTCAGAGGTATTAAGAAGTGATTAACACTGTTTCAGCTGTCAGAAATAGATCAAAGACCATGGGAGCTGTTACACATGTGAAAGAGAGATGTTGAATCTCACTTGCAACCCTACAAGCTTGAATGCTATCATGGATCTGCTGCAGGATGTGAAGAACTTTGGCAACACTTTCCATCGCGGAGAACATGGTGATCAATGGTGTCAAAGATTTTGCTAGGTCAATAAAAGCAATGAGCCGGTCTAAATTCATTCTCTGCGTCTGTCAGAGGTAGAAGAATCTGTTCTCAAGATGCTTTCTGGATATATGGGGTTAGACCACTGGAGCAGAACATCATGACTTTCGTCAGTACCTTGTCTGAGATGCCACAGCTGTTTCTGCCTGTAACACTTTCTCTTATAAATTGTGACAGTGTTCATTCCAGTTTTGAGGAATGATTTGGTCCCCACATACTTTACTGGTGAGGCTATGAAATTGTCTTTTTGTTCTCAAATTGGAGTCCAATCCTGCTTCTGTAGTGCCAATGTCCTGCAGAGTTTTGCTTCAGCAAACTTGCCTGGGTCTCCATCTACAATTGTATGGATACATTTAAAAACAAATATTTTTTTTTCTTTGTGTTTTGCCCTTTCATCCACACTAAGACACCATTTTTCACCAGAGCTTTTTGAAGACACTCTCCAAAGAGTATTTTTTTAAGCAGATTTCTCATTGTAGTGTGGACTAGGAAAACAAAGGTATTCAAAAGAATAATGCATGCTAATCATGTGACACATACTGCACCTATTGTTCATACTGTGTATATATATATGTATTTACCAACATGTGCCTGCTACGCATTGTCTTATTGTTTTAAATTAGTGTTTTATTTACCTTATTTAGGTGGTTACAAATCATAAGAAGTCATTGTAAAAAAATCTGCATTGCAGAAGCTTGTTTAATCAATGATGAAAATGTGAAACATTCAATTTATAATTATTGTCAATACTAATAAGTCCTGCAGTCCTCAGGGGACTGAAATAGCGTATTCAGCCCGTTTCAGCTAGATTGCATGTGTAATTAGATAGCAGCTGATGATTATTTGATTAGTGAAGGCGATTATTGTCTGATTAATAATTTAGTAAAATGAAATGATGTGTACTGGTGCAGTTAATTGGGCTGAGAGTGGCCCTTTGTCATACACACAAATCGAATAAGGGGTTCTTGGCTTTTGCTGTGTAGTGTTGGCCTGTAGATTGTACAGTTTGAGTTCAGCTAGTTCCTACTACTGACCACATTCACAGATGGTGGACATGAAGCCAAAGCAGATCTTTTTTGAAAAGTCTTTTACATTTGCTTATGTACTGTAAAAATTCAAGTCCAATGATGATCAGTAAGGTAGATGAAGCGGTTCAAAATAACAAGATTTATTTAACAAGAGCAAGCAACACGATACCTTGTTGAAGGAGATATGGAACTTAAATATACAAGGTGATGAACTAAATAGAGACAGGTGTCCCTTGTTAGTGAATGTCCATGCCAACTAATAACTGGCAGGAAAGTTATTTTTGAGGGAAAAAATTAATTCACCTTTGGCTAAGCCACGTCCTAGAATGTAGATTGACCAATCACAGCGCAACCAAGAACGTGCTCCCACAGAAGTCCGACACTTTTTCACAGCACTCCATTGACTTTCAACACAGGCGTCTCATGTTTTTGGTCTCGGCAGGCTATTACCGTCGTAGTTTTATCAAAAATATGGTTAAACGTTGTGCCTCGGGCATTTGTAACAGAGAGGTTGGAGGGGGGTGTCCATTTTTTCCCTTCCCAAAACCGAAGTCAAATCCTGACAAGTGTCGTCTTTGTATTAAACTGTGTGGACGTCCTCAGTCAGCTAAACCCCGCAAAGATCAACAAGCACATCTTTTTTACTTCTAACCTTACTGTGAGTGTGAGTTTATACTAGTTAGACCGTTTTATAATGTTTTAGGTTATGATTTCGGTTCTCATACCGGTTGTTGATACGCTAGCACACGCTGCTAATAAATACAACGTTATACTCGTGTAGCTAGTCCGTTTGCTTTGTAATAACGATTATAGAAGTGAATAGAGACCTACCCAGCTTTGCATGAACAGTGTTGCTCCCTGATATTGTTAGTCCCAGCCTACGTCTCGATTAGGATCTGCGGTGCTTCATTTTTTGACTGTTTCCGGTAACGTTATGCTTTTGCCTCTATTTTGGATGCCTTGTTGTTCTTGCGTTTCACCTGCATGTCTTGAATATAGCCTTCGAACGCATATTGCAGCCCCTTTTGCCTACTTCTATCGGACACTTTATTTGCTGCTTTATAAAAGTTTGATAACATTTCAGCAGGAAGCTGTTACAGCATAAAGCCATGCAGAGCGCAGATGAAGTTTGACGGATGTAGCAACAGTAACTAAGGGGGGCGGGGCTTAGCCAAAGGTGAATTCCCTCAATTTCTTCCACTTTCCTTGCATACATTCCTTGTTACCCTTCCTTGGCACAACGTTGATAGATGCGATATCCATATTATTTTAGGTTCTTGTATTCTATCACAAATCAATTCCAATGATGATGATGAGGAGTTCAAAATAACAACAAGGTTTATTTAACAAGCACAAACAACACAAGACAGAGTGCATAGGATAAACAACACCGGACAAAGAAAGAAAGGAAATGAGGAAACTTAAATAGACAAGATGATAAACTAAACACAGACAGGTGTGCTCGTCAATGAATGTCCATGACAACCAACGACTGGCAGGAAACTAGAACAAAGGAAGGCAAATTGTTATGCTTGTGACATATCAGTAGGATTTCAGTACTAATGGTGCAATTTTATGTCAAAGGGATGAAAACAACTAATATTTTGGTGTGAAAAGGGGAAAACATCCAGTAGGTGGCAATTGGCCGACTGATTCAAGTTGATAGAAGAGCAACTTTGACTCGTTGCAACCGAGGTATGCAGCAAAGCATCTGTGAAGCCACAACACGCAAAACCTTGAGGCGGATGGGCTACAACAGCAGAAGACCCCACCGGGTACCACTCATCTCCACTACAAATAGGAAAAAGAGGCTACAATTTGCAAGAGCTCACCAAAATTGGACAGTTGAAGACTAGAAAAATGTTGCCTGGTCTGATGAGTCTCAATTTCTGTTGAGACATTCAAATGGTAGAGTCAGAATTTGGCATGAACAGAATGAGAACATGGATCTATCATGCCTTGTTACCACTGTGCAGGCTGGTGGTGGTGGTGGTGTAATGGTGTGGGGGATGTTTTCTTGGCACACTTTAGGCCCCTTACTACCAATTGGACATTGTTTAAATGCCACGGCCTACCTGAGCATTGTTTCTGACCATGTCCATCCCTTTATGGCCACCATGTACCCATCCTCTGATGGGTACTTCCAGCGACATAATGCACCATGTCACAAAGCTCGAATCATTTCAAATTGGTTTCTTGAACATGAAAATGAGTACTCCATACTAAAATGGCCCCCACAGTCACCAGATCCCATCCCCATAGAGCATCTTTGGGATGTGGTGGAACGGGAGCTTTGTACCCTGGATGTGCTTCCCACAAATCTCCATCAACTGCAAGATGCTATCCTATCAATATAGGCCAACATTTCTAAAGAATAATTTCTGCACCTTGTTGAATCAGTGCCATGTAGAATTAAGGCAGTTGAGAAGGCGAAAGGGGGTCAAACACAGTATTAGTATGGTGTTCCTAATAATCATTTAGGTGAGTGTAGAAAAGCCACTGTTGAACTGCAAACATGTATTTGAACCTCTTCATGCTGGCTGGCAGTTGTGTGTAAAGTTGCATTTCAGCCACCTCTTACCAAAGCTAGCAAATAGAAATGTTTACAATGTGTGTAATAATTTGGTACACAGTGTAAAAGAATGTATGTGACATTTTAAAAAGGCTAGTTATTGCTTTAGTTCCACAGAACGTTATTATTTTTCATAGTTTGTTGAGCCATTTTGCCGCCTTTGATAGATCACTGTTCCTTAATACAAAGCAATACAAATCAAACAGTCATTTCTCTTTATATTCCTCCTTCTCTCTTTCTATCTATGTATCTATATCTATCGCTCTCTAGTGCTGTTCATTATCTGAAGCTGAATGTCACACTGAATGGGTGTGTTGACACAGATCCATCTGACTAGACAGTGTGATTTGTGTGTATCTGTGCCTGTAAAACCTAAAAGGTGTGCATTTCTTTGAGCCTTTCAGATTCTTCACACACAGCAGTGGCCAAAAGTGATGTCCAGAGGGGATATTTGTGTTATATTTTTCTCTAAAAGTTCAATTAAACCATCAACATATGAGGAAAATATTTTATATTTTTTCAATATTTTAAATATGAGGGAAGAACAAAACACTAAACTTGGTCAAAGTATTAGTCTGATCAAATTATTTGGCAAAAAGGCAAGCTATCAAAAGTATAGAATGGAAAATAGAAAAAAATGACAACCTGGCCAAAAATAATGTCTAGACAAACTGGCGTGTTTCATTGCGTTATCACAAATACAACTATTGACTTAAAGCACAACAATGTAAAATGCTTACCAAATCTTTAATAAGGGTGAAGATGTCAATTTTCCTAGGCCGGACATCACTTTTGGCCACTACTGTAAATACAACTCTCTGAAAGGTTTTATAGTGAAGTCACGCACAGTGTCCAGATCGTTGCTTTAAAAGTTCCAACATCAGCATCTCTCAATATAAACACAAGTTTAAGTTTACAAGCCAGATTCTTGTTCTCTGGTTTTTTTAAAAGTGCAGACGCATGAAATTTCATGATATTTCTGCAGTCGGCAAGTCAAAGGACTGATGCCTTGAACTCCCACTTTCTCGTCATACAGACAGAGCAAAAATAATGCCGGTGCAGAACCCCACGGGTGTCTGGCTTCACTACGAGCTCCAGCAAATACAAAAGAGGGGAAACTTTTCTATACAGGGAGCGAATAAGAGTGAGATCTGAGTGGCACGTACATATAAAAGCGCCTATATATAGAGCACCCTGTTTTCCAGTGCACCTGCACTTCAAACACATCCTATCCCATTCAAATGTGAAAGAGCCCTTCAGAAATCCACGTTTGCAGCTGTACTTTGATTGTTTTCGCACTGAATTTGTGTTTTCGCGTCTTCTAGGTCGTACTATAATTCTGTCTACCCATCACATGGATGAAGCGGATATTCTGGGCGATCGTATTGCCATTATCTCGCATGGGCGCGTCTGCTGCTGTGGTTCCTCACTCTTTCTCAAGAAAAAATACGGTAGAGGCTATTACCTCACGCTCGCACGGGCCAATCAGGATCAAGTCACCACACAACGGGTCCCATCAATTAAAGAGGTAAACTGGCCAAGGCAACACTCACAATTCACACCACCAGTCAAACGTTTGTATATTCCTTAATAGTGCTATTTCACACATTTAATTAAAAGTGCATACATTTCTTGGGTGCGTTCTTTTCTTAGGTTTTGTTTTGTTTGAACATTGAGTTTCTATGTACGACGAACTCCATACGGTCCAAAAAAAAAAAAACCCAAAAACAATCAGTATTATTTCTGAAGAGTTCAGATGCAAAAGCCTCTAAGTGCCATTTGAAATTTTCTTCTAAAATGATCATTTTTATCAAGCTTGTATATTTAAGTTCAGTAATTTCACTTAAATGGCAATGAAGATTACCTATTAATTGTCATTTAAGTGAAATTACTGAACTTAAATATACAAGCTGGGTAAAAATGGTCATTTTAGAAGAAAATTTCAAATGGCATTTAGAGGCTTTTGCATCTGAACTCTTCTTATATTCTTAAATGATAATACATAATTTATTAAATAAATATATTTTATGTATTAAAACTTAGATGCTTTTTATTCTTTTTAAAAATGTCTATTTAGGTTTATTTCATTCAGTTTTAGTAATTGTAATATTTGAAATGTTAGAAATTAGAAATGTTACCTTGACAACTAACTGAAATAAAATAAGTTTGTTTTTTCATCTAATATTTATATATTATTTCAGTTGTATTCAACTCAAATTAAACTTTATTGAGGTATTTAGGAAAATGTTTCTATATCAAATTATATTGTATTAAAATGTAATTCAAATATATTCACTTATTTTATCTGCATTTCAACGTGAAAACAACAACAACAAAAAAACATTAAAACAAAAAGATAAATTAGAAAGGAAGATATGCTTCAATGGCTTGTTTCCCCATAAAAATTACAAAACAATAAAATAAAATCTAAATGAACTAGTTGACGAGTCATATCCCATCCCTACTAGCAACCAACCAGAAAACTCTAGTTTAGCATGGTTAAAAATGTACGTTTTTAACTTTGCATTTCATATTTTGTAGTGTGATAAATTCAGTGTGGATGAGGGAATATGCAGTGACAGCATCAGCAGTCTGGACCCACCAGGTTTACAGCTCTCACACACACTCTAATAAACGTTTCTTTCTGTTTGAGATGTTTCTTTCTAAATGCATTTTTATGTTCCTCCTGATCAGATGTGGCGGATCTGAGTCGACTGGTGCGACGGCACGTGCCGGAGGCCGAGTTTCTGGAGGTCATTGGTCAAGAGCTGGTGTATGTGCTGCCCTACGCGGGCGCTAGAGACGGGAGCTTTGCTACCCTGTTTAAAGAGCTGGACCTGGAGAAAAGCACTCTGGGCGTCACTAGCTATGGGATATCAGATACAAGCTTGGAGGAGGTACATATAGGGGTCACATAGGTGACATTTACTCTTGTGGTAAATGCAGTAGTGATATATTGTATCTAATACAGAGGAAGCTTCACCAATGCATCTGATATGTATCTGTTTAAATTTCACATTTGACTTTGATGTGCAAATACTTACTTTAGCTACAGATACTTGGCTCCAGATCAATGTATCACAGACTATTTAATAATGATACATATTAAAGATTATTATTTCATTCATTTATTTCAAAGATTATTATTTCATGCCTTCAGTTTCCCATTCCTCTCTTCTGTTTTACTGTAAAAAACATCGGTTATGGGGTATTTTCAGTTCACTTTAGAGATTTTAAGAGAAAGAAAAAGCTAAAACAGTGTGTTAAGTTGGACTTGTTTAGGAATTTAATATCCCAGATTTATTGTGTTTAATGCTCAATACTTGTAAACACTTGTGAAATTGTCCAGATAAAACAAAACGTGTTTAATTTCACAGATCTTTCTGAAGGTGGCTAAAGACACAGGTGTTGACGTGGAATCCAATGGTAACATCCTTTCTGAATATTCACTCCATTTTAAACTTTAACATACAGTATCACCATCTCCAGTAAGTTATCTAAGACATATTTTAGGCTTCGTTCATTGTTCACACTGTCCAAATCCGATTATTTGTGCGCCCGATTGGAATCTGATCGGAATTATTGTCCACACTGTGTATCGTAGCTGTTCAGATCTGATTTGTGTGTAGTGTGGTTCTCTTTCGTTTTATGGAATATCTGAACTGGTTTTGATGGCAATGATGTTGCGTTGGTAAGGATATGCAAAAACGCAACAAATGCAACATGGAGAGGTACACAATACAGATGTTGTTTTATTTAAAATGTGACAATGTGTATCCGTCACTCTGAACTACTGCGTCTTATGAGGCTGCGGCAGAAATGCATGCGTGGTTTAATTCTGTGCTATCACCTCTCCGCCAGTCTCAACATGTCTCCATTTATATTGTAATTTTCTGATTTTACGTTTTACATAGCCTGAGATAGAGCAATCAGACTGAAACAGATTTCCAGGAATTCGATTTCACTAGGACTTCAACCACTTATGAATGTAGCTCAAAACGGATTTGTATAAATTCCTTTTCATGTGATTTTTTACAAACCACTTTGGACATGGACCTAGGATTTAGGACGAGGCGTAGACCATTTTCCACCCTTTCTTTGGTTATGTTCAGACTGCAGACAAATTATATATTTTTTCTCAAATCAAATCAACCTGTAGCCATGTCAATATTAGATTACGCTGGTAGTAATCTCTATTAATCTACAGTATTATTACATTGTTTGATGCAATATTGTTTTATTTGATATTATGTAAATGTGAACTTTTATTTTATATTGGTTTATTTATTATTACCATTTGTTACTTGTATTTATATTGTTTAAAGATATAAGTTAATATTCTGTCCAGTTTGGCCCTGTAAATAAAGCGGTATTGTTTTTTTTTATTTAATTTTTTTATTTTAATTTTTTTTTTTTTTTTGACAAAGTGTGTGCGGTTTCGTTTTCTTAAGTACCGTTTCAAGAACCGTTTAGGCACCGGAACCGTTTAAAAAATACCGAGTAGTTACTGGTATCGGATAAAACCCAACCGATACCCAACCCTAGTTCACAATTGCAAGTGATAAAAGAAGAAGTCTGTGTCCACTCCAGACATAACCAACATGTCTAATATTTAGGCCTACGTTTTTTTTTTTTTTTTTTGTATATGAATTGCATACGGAAATGTCTTTAAATTTGGATTACACAGTTTACACACAAACAATCTAATAAACGTATTGTTATGCATATGAAACGGGTAAGATTTCTGATCATACTGACATACTAATAACTAATAAATAATATGATTTTTTTTTAAATTCACAATTACCAGGTTTATGTTTGTATCATCAAATTTAGGATTAGTTTTGAGTGCATGACATGCCCTCTTCCCTCTTAGCTGCACTCACACACGATCTGTAAGTTTGCTGTTCAGTTCGATATAGTTTTTAGCTGTCTTATCCTTCAGAAACAGCTTCTTTGCAAAACTGTACAACATGGTGGCTGTAACAACTGTACTGAAAAGTGCCACTCAAACTGATAAGATCAAACTGAAATTATCTGGGATCTTGGTAAAAATTGTAAACCTCTTGTTTCCAACAGTGGGATCCTTCAAAGTGATATTCTTTCTATTTAAGAGCCTTACGGTTCCTCTCAGATAAGAATGGTCCACTCGAATAAGAGCTTGGATGAAGTGTTGCAATTGTACTCTCCTGTCTTACCTTGGAGTGTGTGTGTAAACGTGCGTTAATGCTCCCTCAGATAAGAACAGGCCAAATGAATAAGCTGGAAGTATCGCACCCACACTCCTCCAGAATAACCTGTGCTGTGTGTGTGTGTCTGTTAATGTCTCACAGATAAGAAAGGAAATGTTGAACAACAGCCCAGAAGCAGCTCAAGGATATCAGGAATACAGGCTATCAGCTCAGTATTGGAATCCAAAGATGAAAACACTGAGAAAAACGGTACGCTCAAACATAAACTCATAAACAGAGAAAAAAGAACCCGTTCATTTACAAACCAATCTTTTGTAAAATGTACGTGATACTAAGAAAATAATGACTTTCTTTAATATCTCTGATCTGTATTGTTTTCCCCTTGTTTTGAAACAGAGGTGAAGGTTAAACACACTAGTCGTGTAGAGGGTAAGTAAAAGATCTTCCATTTTTCCACCTGTAAACATGATCAGCGTCTGGCAGCTGTAGTAGTGAGCTAGCTGTACTGTAGTTAGCCTGGGAAAACCAAGACAACTTCTGGCAAATTTAGATTTGCTCTGAAAATTAGTCTGGCAAAGAGCTTATTCAAACCCATTTCCAGTCCGCAGAAATCGCGGCACCAATCAGAAACGTTGGGGCGGGCTTTACACGATGACGAAAGCGCTGGGATTTTGAAGCAGATTTTGTAGCCTGCATTACAAAGATGGACGCTGCCATCGCACATCACTCGCTCGAATCAGCTATCGCGTCTGTTTTTAAGCGATTTGAACGTTTCCTTTTTGTTAAAAACCAAGCAAAGATCAACACTCACCGCCGCTCTGCAAACGTCATCTCCTTCATTGCTCTGATTGGTTTTAGGTCTACCTGGTGACGCCACTCTGGAAATGATTTGTCTATGACGATTTGCCAGACCATATCTCAGTTACAACTGAGAATGGTCTGGTTTTAACCAGGCTAAGCTGTAGTGGTGAGGCAGCTTTAATAATTAAGGTTGCTGTAAACTGTAATAGTGAGGTGAGTTACAGGTAACTGTAACTGGTGATGCGCAGTTTAGTGGTGCTACTGTAATATCATGGAGCTCTAGCTCCAAATGAATGGTTGTTTGCGCCATTGGCATGTTTTTTTGAGGCCAGTGCTGCATCTGGGGCCATTATCATAGGACACTAGATAGAGCACAATAGAATGGAACAGAACATGTAATTGTTGAGACAACTTTTCTAAAGATGAACTCTTTCTAACTTGGCAGCATCTTAAAATCTAAATTGCATGGTGCTATACACTGTAAAAACAATAAGACGTGACAGCAGCCATAATGTCTGTCTGATGCATGTGTACATACAGTAATACCAATAATAACAAAATAACACGTATGGAATAAAAGAAGCAAACTGCCCCTTAATGGGCACACGAGAGCCTGCTGTGATGGTTCAGTGGATTTTAGTGTGCTCTGGGTTCATTTGGAGTGCTCACATTTGTTATTGTAGACATAATTTTGACACAAATGCAATTCTTCCTTCAGTTTTCTGTGAAAATGCATCAATTGTAAAGTATTAATACAACACAACAGGCCCTGCAATAACAACACGTATCCAAACAATATGAGTGGCCCTACAATACTATTTATTATCATGGTACTTTTTGCTGTTATCATACCATGAGACTTAATTTAGGTATTGTAAAAAAATATATAATAATATTAAAATAGGTAAATAAAAACCTTGCAGTAACAGTCAAGTAGCTGTAATAGTGAGATGGTTGTAATAAGGTGATGGATGGTGATGGTTGCTTTCGCACCAGATAGTTACCATTACGAACTAGCCACCAGCAGGGGCGAAAATTTCATCAAAATGTTGGGGGGGACAATAAACATAACAATTCTCAAGAACAAATTTTGAAGGGGACACCAATAATACAGGCAAAAAAATACAGAGGAAAGCCTTACTAGTACTATTATTAGTGTAGCATGGAGACCATTATACTTCTTAAAATTTCTTTCTGGTTTAAGCCAGCGGTGAATCTACTCTCCTAACGTTACATCACGTAGTAGTGTATGTGTACACTCTGTTTGTGTGTGGGGATATACTGGCTATTAAACAAGCTAGGTAAACGAATAGACTATTATAAACAAGGAAGGGTAAAATTATAATCGCTAACATAGCAGACTGCATCAGTGACAAAAGTACATTGGTTACACAATCATATATTTGTTTTTTTGACATGATTTATTATATAATGACTCGGCATAATCTATATTAAAGAGAAAATAATCACTTCATCCGATGTATAAAGTGAATAAAATAAAATTGACTAAAGGGGGTCGCACGGACGAGAAGCGCAGCACAGCGTCTACTCAAGGACAACTCCAGGTAACGTTATCGCACACCGGATGCACACTTTCTAATCAGTGTATGGCCAGCAATATTGTAAAATGACATGAAATGAAGATAATGTCTGTTCCATGTTATTACTGTACAATTAAATACAATCGTTGCTGAGTCTGCAGTCTGAAAACTTTACCTCAGAGCATCCGTTGAATGAATTAAGAATCTCACCTGAAAAATCCAATAACATTCAAGCAGCTGATTTCTGTAAATGAATGCAAACCTAAATGTATATTGCAGCATAGGGCAGGATCCATCAGCACCGATTTGAGACAAAAATAATTTAAACTGTATATAAAACTATGTATAAACTATATGGCGCTCTGTGGCGCAGCAGGGTTTTGAACACGGTCCTGAGTCGTTGCTGGGCACCGCGGACAGACGCCGAATGGCGCCGCTGGTGTGTGTACACTTATAGAGAATAATGTGTTCGAATTTTAAAGACGTGGCCCTGCGCGACGCTGCACTTCTCGTCCAGTGTGCAACCCCCTTTACTGGAGTTCAACAACTAACGTTACTCAAAAACTATCTTCTTCTCTCCCGCCACCGGAATGTGTGTGTCTGAGGTAAAAGGGGCGGAGGCAGTGGACCAACGCACTGTCACAATGTTTAGAACGCACGTTTTTTTCGTTATTGCCCCATTTGCATTTGTGTTATTTTATTTCTTTATCATTTTAAGAATAAATCATTACATTATTTACAATACAATATTTACAATGTAAATACAATTTACAATATAATTGAATGTTTTTTGGGGGGGACAACCCTCAGATAGGGGGGGTCCTGACCCCCCCGACCCCCCCGCGATTTCCGCCTATGGCCACCAGGATGGTTCCCGAAAAACTAATGGTTCCCTTTGGAAAGTTTTCCTGGTTGCTTTCGCACCGCCAGTAGAAACTCTGAAGTGACGTAAGCCGCACATCTTGTTGTAATTTTTATTTTGATTGCGCTGAGAATGCCAGCCAGAGTCTGAGCACACAGTGCTCGCATTCTCCATGGTCATTAGTTTACGATCTGTCTAACAGTCCTGTCTAATACGTTATTAGATAGAACTGTCATAAAAGTAGTCAGTTCATGAAAAGGTATTAGCATATGCCGTGTAGTTGATATCCAGTGATATTAATTGATAATAAGGACAGGTGCTGGTGTTTCGCGTGCGTTCGGCCAATCAGCGTCAATCACTAACATCATGGTTAGTTCCTAAAGTGCTGGTTTAGAGCCTAGTCTGAAGTAGGAGCTAAATTAGTTCCTCCAAAAGGACTTCCTAGAACTTAAAGGGTTAGTTCACCCAAAAATGAAAATTAAGTCATTAATTACTCACCTCCATGCTGTACCAACCCCGTAAGACCTTCGTTCGTCTTCGGAACACAAATGAAGATATTTTTGATTAAATTTGAGAGCTGTATAACTACCACATTGGCTGCCTAAGGGACTGGCTCTTGACGGCCCAGAAAGTCAATGAAGAAAATGTTTAAATATTCCATGTGACTACAGTGGCTCAACTATACGTTTATCAAGCGGCGAGAATACTTTTTGTGCGAAAAAACAAACAAAAATAACGACTTTATTCTACTATTCCTTTTCTTCCTTGTTGGCCTGAAACGAGACTTCAATACGATTTCCACGACACATGCGCGAGAATTGCGATCTCCCTTAACTACCTCAGTTCAGTTCTCGCGCATGCGTCGTGGAAATCGTATGGAAGTCTCGTTTCAGGCCAACTGTAGTCACATGGAATATTTAAACATTTTCTTCATTGACATTCTGGGTCGTCAAGAGCCAGTCCCTTAGGCAGTCTATGTGGTAGTTATACAGCTGTCAAATTTAATCAAAAATATCTTCATTTGTGTTCCGAAGACGAACGAAGGTCTTACGGGGTTGGTACAGCATGGGGGTGAGTAATTAATGACTTAATTTTCTTTTTTGGGTGAACTAACCCTTTAAATCATTCCTAGTTCCTGTGGTGCGAACATGCCAAAATCTGGGTACTTCCGCCAACAGTTCTAGGAACTATGAAAAGGTTCCTCCGGTGTGAAAGCTTTTGGTGTGGCAACAGTAATAGTTAGGGTGGCTGGAATAGTTGGCTGTAACAGTGAGGTAGATGTAATAGCGAGAAGGCTATAACTGTGAGGTGGATGTAAGGAAGCTGGCTGTAATAGTTAAGTTACTGAAACAATTAGGTAAAGCAGTTGTTACAATTAGGAAGGTGTATTACTAAGCTTTAATAGTTGACAAAATAGTAACAGTGAAGTATTTGTAATAGTTGTAATAACCCATGTGAATTTATTGTTTACATTACAGACGTCCAGCGCCCCATGTGTGCGAATGGCAAAGGGTCGCACGTCATCATGGGTTGGTCACTGATCAAACAGCAGTTTTTAGCTCTTTTTATCAAACGATTTCACCATGCCCGTAGAAGCAGGAGAGGAATCATCGCTCAGGTAATACCAACAGACCTTCGTCCACTCCTTTTCTTCCTTTAAAGCTACACTGTGTGATTTTTACCCCTATCTAGCGGTGAAAAGGTATATGATCATCCAGTGAATATTAGTTTCTCTTCCTCTCAATTCCGATTTCGTTACGGTAGCCAATGTAGTCCAAGATAAACATGGCTTCCAGCTCGACCTCGTCCTTGATTGTTCACTCAAACGTAAACGCGAAAGGCGAAGCTTGAATAAACGGGTATGTCCCTCTTTTGCTAATGTACTTTCAAGATGGATAGGCAACATGGCGACCGACATTAGAACCCCTTACCCGTATGTATTTCCATTGCCATATTATACACTCACGAGAATACTTTATTACTTGAATGAAGTAAATATACATTAATGAGCACATATATTTTTGAAACAACCAAGTGTTTTTAGCTAAGAATGAACTAAAAGAGTTACACAGTGTAGCTTTAAGTCAATCTCACTATATTTTACATTCTGCAGCTGTGTGAATTTAAGGTCCCTGTAAATGCAATTCTACAAAAAAAAATCGAAACACATTATAAATGTTAGAAATTTATAGCTAAAACAATACGAAAACTGTGAACTGCGAAGTACTGAAATGTGGAGTTAGAACGTTAAACAGTTTTTCCATTGCTATTTTACGGATTTTTGGGCGGGTCTAAAACAGGGCTCGATGATGCACTGGAGCTCCTGGACACGCCCCTTGTTGATGATGCACTGAGGCCACTGAGGCTGGCCCCTCCCCCAACAATAGAGCACATTCGCATCAGTTTGCCGCTCAATCACGAGATAGTTATTCCAGCCTACAGTTTGCTAGCTAGCTATGCCTTCGACGCGGTATGCGTAGGCTACTACCTGGATGCGATCATGTTCAAAACAGATCGGTGTCTTTATTTAAATTTCCTGAAAACAATCACATCAAGAAGAGGTGGATTAATTTTGTGAAGAGCCAACCTTGATGGAGAGCTGAGGACCGCCTAAAGGTGGTCCTCGCTTTTAGGTGAGGACCGCCTCGCCTAAAAGCAGTTTCACCTAATATCACCGTCGGCAGCTGTCCTGCGAGTGGGCGTGGTTTCAGCGCATCCAGCGGACCCGCCCCCAGCGTTTTAGAGCGGAGAATACTGCTCATTTTTTCAAGATTTTGATAGCTTATTGTATGTACTGCCAGCTTTTTTAATCAATCAAATTTGGCTGGGTGGCTAATAACATATTTTTCTGTGGTGTGACAAAACTCAGAACATATACTTGACTTCTAAGTTCAATACTAACATATTGTTGACTTCAAAGGGACAAATCGGTTTTATAGGTTTAGCTGCAGTGTGAATCCAGGCTAAATTGCACAGCACCAAATACATTGAAAATCAAAATACAAAAAATATAAATGAAAATGCGTCTCTGCGCTCATGAATATGTTCTTTAACAAAGCATGAGATTGTCTTTTGATAAGAGATTAAAGAGGTGTATGCAATTAATAGCATTCATTAAATGGGCACAACTAAATACTTTCCAAGACATTTCCAAAAACTCAAGTAAATGTTTCATCTACAAATTCCTATCTGTTCCTACAGGGTTTTATGAAGGCTGTACAGTGTGTAAATACAGGCCATGTTCTCAGCTCTTGGTCAAGTAACTACCATCATTGTGCACGTTTTCCATTTTTCTGTATCGGCTGATGCTCGTCACCCTTGTTCTCTCAGGGGAAAGATGTTCCATTGTTTTCTCTTTCATTATTCCCGATGCGTTCTCCATCTCCGGCACATTTACATTTTCCTCAGTGTAAACAGAGAGTGTTTGAATTGGGTGTTTGAATTAATTGGACAATCATGGAGTGTAATTAATCAGCTGGAGTGAAGCCGTGTCGTCGACTCCTATGCAGCCTGTCTCTCTCTCTGAGATTTTGTGTGCACTGGTTTCGCTCCGTCTGTCAGCGGAGAAATGGAATGAAAGGAGAACATTTGGAGAGATAGCAGAGTGGAAGAATAGAGAGAAATTAATTATGCTGGGAATGAAGGGTGACAGTGCCAGTTTTTGAAAGTGTTTAATTGAACCCTTTTACACATTTAACTAAGCCAACACAAGCACATGACACTCGTCTGCCAAAGAGAGATTTGCGCCACTTCCGCACAAACCTGCAGCTTTCTGCGACACTAGTGGCCCCTAGTGGAATTAAAAATGAAGTATACTTTCAAACAACCTTGAAACGCACCTTTCACACCTTGCGTGCCTCCCACAAGTCAAACATCACAAACACAGCTCACAGGGGTGCTTGTGAAGGCACGTTTCAAATGGTAAATAAAAGGTCCAACATGTTAGGAGTCCCTTTAACTGTGTTGCTATGCGTCAACTGTTTGAGGTTTTTAACAATGGACACATCAAAGTAGACATTATAAAGTGGTAGGCTACGTGTGTCTTTATAAACAGGTGCATGTGACATTTGGCTTGCATGCCTGTACCCGATGTTGAATGTTATGGAAGCTTGTTTCCGCCACTAAATACAAAGAAAAAAAGTAATTGCGATTTTTTTATCTCACAATTTTAACTTTTTTTCTTGCAATTGTGAGATTACATCTTGCAATTCTGACCTTTTTTTCTTGTAATTGCGTGTTTAAACGAGCTTCCATAGAATGTATTTTTTCATGTAACACTTTAACTTTGGTCTCACACCAACTAAACACCAGTCTAGCTCTACCGATCTCTCACGGCGGAGTATTTATCGACCATCTTGTCACAGACAGGCTTTCTGGCGGGCTCTGTGGTATCTGATGGAAGAAATACTCTTATCTCGTTGAAATCTTGACGGATTTACAAACGGTTTGGTTTCTTACAAACGTTATTAATTTGTGTTATTGTGTTATTGTTATTAATGTGGCTATGATTCTGGATGATTATTTATTTATACACTTATTATTCATAAGTATGCAGTATCATAACTACATCTCTGCCGTTTATAACAAACCAGACCGTTTGAAAATCTGTAGAAAATTGAGCAAGTTATGGTGATTTAAAAAGTACATGCACTATTAAAACAATGTTACCAGTGAGCGAGCTGCCTGTGACAAGATGGCCGCCAGGTGCTGACGTCGACCTCCATTGGCCAGCAGCGCGGACGAGATATCTAGCCTTTATATAGATATCTATGGCTCTACCTGCTAAAGTAGCCACTCCCCAAACTCACTCTATTGCTTGAGCTGGAAAGTGATTGACAGATCTGAGCTCTCACTGTTTTGAGTAACACAGTCTCATTCCAAAAAGTCATATAACTGACGTCTTGGGACGTCTTTTGACCATACGTCAATATCCGCCTTTTTAGGGCCCCCTTAAACGTCTGTAGATGGCGATCCCGGGCTGTGATACAACTGACGCTTTACCTTTAACGTCAGTTAGGTGACGGGTTAGGTTTAGGGTTAGGTTTAGGTCTGGGGTAGAGTTAGGATCCCATAACCTCATCTACCGACGTTTAAGGGGGCCCTAAAAAGGCGAATATTGATGTATGGTCAAAAGACGTCCCAAAACGTCAGTTATATGATGTCTTGGGATGAGACCGGGTTGTTTTGAGAGGGGTTTTTTGGTGCTCGGGGGCTCAATGGTTGCACTTTTGAAGGCGATAAATCCATAAATGGCTTACTAATAGTTTTCAATGAACAATAAACTGGGATACATAAAAATAACGTATTTAGTGTTGGGTTAGAGACCACCTTATTTAAGGCCAAAAAGGGTGGAATCAGAGTAAATACTACTGTTTTTTTTTTTTTTTTTTCTATATTCAATGCCATTACAAAGCTGGGAAGAGCCAGGTTACTATTTAATATAATGATTGTGGTTTGGATGAAAGAAGAATGTCATATACATGGCTTGAAGATGAGTAAATTATGGGTTCATTTCTTTTTTTGGGTGAACTATTAATTTTTAGACAAGAAAGGAGTGCACACTTTGGGTGTATGCGCCATCCCAATCAGTGTGCAAGTACCAAATTTAATTCTCTTTTGCATCTTATTGTGCTCTAACAATTTAAAATCACTTTGTGTGTTTAATCTGCCAACACGTATGCAAATGATAGATTTTTGTCACAATGCAGTTGACATATGTTACACTCGGAAACATTTCCCAAAGGCTTGAGTTTGTGACAAGTGCAAGTCAGTTAAATGTTGGGCTTGAAGCCGACCTCGAGTTCGAGCTTGAGTTCCCAAACTCAAGTTTTAACATACAAAAATTCTTATACACGTTACCTTTAAGTGCTTGTGTAATGTGTGTGTGTGTGTGTGTGTTTGTCAGGTTGTGATGCCGGCATTCTTTGTGTGTCTGGCTCTCATCTTCTCTCTGATTGTTCCTCCGTTTGTGGAATATCCCAATCTGGAGCTTCAGCCTTGGATGTATGGAGCTCCACAGAATACCTTCTACAGGTGCGCAATCTGAATCTTAAGTGACAGTAAATATATTTATAAAGTTACAAACAATTTCTATTTCAAATAAATGTACTGTAGTTCTTCTGAAGTTTCTATTCATCAGAGTCTTGAAAAATATCACTTTTCTACAAAATATGAAGCAGCAAAAACAGTTTTCACTGTTAATAATCAATTTTTCTTAAGCAGCAAATCAGCATATTAGAGGTATTTCTGAAGAATCATGTGACTGAAGCTTTGATCACATTTTCAAATATATTCAAATAGAAAACTGTAATGACATTGACCCAATAGTACTTTTTTTTTTACAATCTTACAGGCCACAAACTTTTAGAGTTAATTAAAGTGACTACATTTTATCTTGGTTGATAAAAAATCTTGTGTCTGTATGTTGTAGTTTTGATAGTCCTGGTGTAGATCAGGTGGAGAAAGTGACACAAGCCCTGCTCAGTTCACCAGGATTTGGAACACGCTGCATGAGCTCCCACCCCATACCGTGAGCAACACACACACACACACACACGGTTATTAGAAACACGGATGGTGTGGTGTAGCTGCTGACCATGTGCTTTCTGTTCCTCCTCCAGTAAATTACCCTGTAACCCTACGGGAGGCACTGATTGGTTCACTCCTGCGGTGGATCCATCCGTCAGTGAGATCTTTGAGAAGGGTAACTGGAGCTTCGAGAACCCGTCGCCTGAATGCCAGTGCAGCACACCGCAACGGAGCATCATGCTGCCAGACTGCCCGCTCGGAGCCGGGGGTTTACCACCACCACAGGTCAGCCACGCATCATTGAACGTATCGGCCTGGATTTAAAAGTTCTTGAATGTGTTTTGCGGGTCATTTACAATAGTTTAACATGCATCAAAAAGCACTTTAATTTTCTCATCATATACATTGCAGTATCGGCTCTTTTCTCACAATGTCTGAAATGTTTGGATCAAGGATTTGGTCGCTATAAGGTGTCTAAATGACTAAATGTAAATGTAAACTCTTTACAAGAGCCTCCTCTGCTCTGATTGGTTATATGGCACAGTCTGTTGTGATTGGTCGACCACTTAAAGCGCGTGTCGGAAACCAAATATCTGAATTTCAGCTCTTCCTCAGCACTTGAAACATAGTTGATATGAACAATAATGATGGCGTCAGTTTTACCATATCAATTCCAGACTGAGTCCTTATCCTTTGGATGTGCAAAGTATACTTGCTTTGGCAGCACAAAAAAAAAAACAAAGTCTTCTCGGCATGTTGGCAAAGCGAACCACAGCAAGATGCCTCAGCTACAACTACAGTGTTTAAGGGACAGAGTATGTTGTTTGCGAGCGGCTAATGTCGTCCATAGGCTGGCACTCTCTGATACAGATTTGGTATAAACCTACGTAGGTTTGTGCCGGAAGAAAGACTGAAATAACTGACGACTTATTTTATGCAGTTCAGAATTGCTACTTTTGTTTTTGGGAGATAATATTTCCACAGTCATGCACTTATTCAACAGCTATTACACACTACATGTAAGGCAATATTCCAAAAAGCATAATAGGGGCCCTTTTAATTAGGTGAGGCAGAGCATTGGACATTTTCAGATTGTATTGCCAATCATGGCTTGCTTATTGTCGATGATTTTAAAGTTTTTTTTTTTTTCAACATGATCAAAACTTTAGACGAAGGGGAGCTGGAGCACTGCTGGTATCCTTTGTATCCTCTGGTGCTCTTGGAAGAGTCAATTGTTCATAAAAAAGAATTGGAAAAAATCCAAGTCTAGGCACTCAGTAGGATGCAGAAGTTAAAAAGCCTTTATTATTTTAAGGGCTAAAACATACGCGTTGGTGTTTTAATGTTTTAGCCCTTAAAATAATAAAGGCTTTTTAACTTCTGCATCCTACTGAGTGCCTAGACTTGGATTTTTTCCAATTCTTTTTTTAAGATCAAAGGTGCGTTCCATTCGACAGGGTCCCTACGCAGTGTTCACTGCTCCCTACTCCCTGAACACGGTATATCAGTTGAATTGGACTTCACTGACTTCCTGTGAAGTGATGTATCGATGTTCCCTTACTCCCTATGCCGTTTGCAGTGCCCTTCGAACTGAACATGTTCGTTCGCTTCGAATTGGAATCTCACTTAAGATGGAGAAATACCCTGTGAAGTCCACTTCGCAGTCCACTTACGGTCGAATGGAACGCACCTCAAATCTTTGCTGACCACCCCCCCCCCCCAAAAAAAAAAAAAGTTGCACGGAATCTACTACATGTTTTTTGTTGTCTGATAGTAAAATGTTTTTTTTTTATATATAAATGTAAAAATGTCCACCTTCAGGTCGTGGTTCATGTGGTTCACCGATAATTCTTTATATTTGAAAGCCGATAACCGATATATCGGCCGATAAACTTAAATCGAAATTTTTATCTAATTTTGAGAGCCTGATTACAAAAACAAAAGTCTCACAATTAAATCCATGTCCATGTTATAGTGTTGTATAGCCGATATGACAGATTTGCGCTGCACATGTTGTACCGAACCGTATTTTCATTTTTTGAAGAGATTTCAATCATATTTCAAGAAATTCAAAAACATAAACAGTGCTCAACAAGTGTCTCAGCTGAAGGGAATAATACATTATTTATCGGCTTTAATATATCGGCCACATTTTCTTACCAGGCCGATAACGATAACATTAAAAATGAACCTATATCGGCCGTTACCGATATGCTGGCCGATATATCGTGCATCCCTAACCGTATTATATGGTGTTACCTGTACATTTATTATGTGTGAATTGTCATAGAGAAAATGGTTTGTCCAACCACTCCAAACAGAAGATAATGACCCAAAAGTACATGATCACATCCAACAATTTATAACATCTCACGGACTTCACAGTTCTCTGTCATATCAGCAGATATGCAAATCCCTCCTCCACAACGCTGAGTTTAAACTTAGAACTTATTCTGGTTCTTTCTCTCTCGATAAACACGTTTTATGTGGGTATACTGCTGAAAACACACACGCACACACTGAGCTGACCCAGTTTGCAAACATTTACATTTTAATGAACTCTTGATTTTTAAGCTTCGTAAGTAAAGTCCTAAACACACAGGCGATGTTTTGTCTTGAAACATAATCATGGATTCAGATATTGGAGGCTGGATGAATCTTATATACTGCCTCAGGGTTTCAGATACTGTGCTTTAATGCTGCTTTAATTAGACCAGCAGCAAACACACGCACACACACACACACACACACACATAAGAACACCCTGAAGGTGTTCTTCATTTCATGTAATCAAAGTGTTTCAATGAAAATTGAAACTTTTTTCATTAAATATTTATAATAGTTGTGGAAAAAAATATTATTATAATTTTTAGGTAGTTGCACCAGTTTCAATCTAGTCACTTTTTTTTATATACTTCTAAAAATGTTTTTGCCATTACAGCATGCAAGCTATGTAGCTGCTTGAATCTGAGCGCAAGAGCTCTAGGTTAACTTAGAAACGTGCGTGGTTTGAAATTGATTGCTGTTGTGACACTTGCGAACAGCACTGAACACACACTTTGGCTGATACAACTTGAAGTATATTATTATTATTATAAACTTCTCATAAAATCTGGTATGCTGTACAAAAAAAGTCATTTTAATTGGGGCTTTTTTCTGCAAAAAGCTGATCTCTAGTGATTAATGTTATTGTGTTTAAATTTTATCGATCAGTTGGTAAAGGCTAAGAGACCTGGAGAACCACGGTCAAAGATTTTTGCCAAAGAAGATCCATAGGTTCCATAAATCATAACCTATGCCATAAATCAATCATATGATGTAGCGGATTGTGTGCAACAGGTTGTCAAGCAAAGTTTTGATCATGTTCCCAATTTAGAGAACTTACTTAAAGTAAGATACAGTAGCTTTATAGTATGTATATATATATATATATATATATATATATATCAGTGTTGTAGTCGAGACCACCTCACTCGAGTCCGAGTCGACACCGAGACCAGAGAGAGTCGAGTCCGAGTCAAGACCGAGTCCATAGAGAGTCGAGTCCGAGTCGAGTCCGAGACCAGAGACGGTCGAGTCCGAGTCGAGACCGAGACCAGTGAGGGTTGATTACCTAATTTACTTTTATTTACTTAGAGAAATCCTTTTTTTTTTTTTTTTTGAGTTTAAAAAATATTATCAGGGTAAAAAGGCCACATAGTAGGTGGTGTTAAAAGTAATTTTATTACAATTTGTCATGCGCAGTTGCGCACTAGAAAATCACCAATCACTGGGCGTGTCAATCAATTTAAAGAAATATTTTATTAACATACATTAATAATCATGAAAAATATTTTTAATTGAACTCGAGTGGACTCGGGAATAATTCCGTGTCCTAAAAAAAAAAATGTTCGAGTACGAGTCAATTCCGAGTCCAAATGGACACGAGTCCATGACAAGACCAAGACCATTAAAATATGGTCTCGAGACCGAGTCCGAGACGAGTCCGAGTCTCGAGTACTACAACACTGATAGATATATATATATATATATATATATATATGTGTGTGTGTGTGTACACACACAATATATATATATATATATATATATATATAGAGAGAGAGAGAGAGAGAGAGAGAGAGAGAGAGAGAGAGAGAGAGAGAAAGAGAGAGAGAGAGAGAGAGAGAGATTTGATCAAAGCAATATGATGTTCTGTTTTGATAAAGCAGGGAAAATTATAGACATAGACTTTTATGAAAAGAAGACAAGACAAAAAAAAATATATAATTCAAGCCAGACTTTATAGGCACTTTCATATGACCTGAACGAAAACAGAAACGTTTGCAGAGATCCAGATGAATGCTACTCTATCAACAACAAAATAATTTATTTATTTATTATAAATAATTGTTGTTGTTGTTGTATCAACTATTCATCACAGTGATGCATATTCATTAAACTGTGTCTGCATGTTTCATAGGGCCTGAACTGAATGCATTACAACACAATCACATTTTTAGGGCCCTTTCACACCTACCTTGTTTGGTCCGGACTTTCAGACTTTTCAGTTTGGTCCGAATCAAAATTACACGTGTGAAACCTCCCTTCGGACCACGCTCCAGACCGAACAGATGAAATTTGGTCCGACGAAAAGAAGTAGTCTCGGTCCGAATCGAACTGAACAAAGGTTTGGTTCGTTTCTATTGTGAATGTGATGCCGCAGTGGATAAGACAGATGACTTTGGTGTGAGAGACCCGGGTTCAAATCCACTGTGAGACACCAATGTGTCCCTGAGCAAGACACTTAACCCCTAGTTGCTCCAGAAGCGTGCGACCTCTGACATACAGTATATAGCAATTGTAAGTCGCTTTGGATAGAAGCGTCAGCTAAATGAATAAATGTAAATGAAAGCATTTCTGTATGGTTCGTACTTTCAGACCTTTTACAGGAAGCTCTGGTGGTTCCCAATAAGCCGAAAAAACAGAAGGTGGCAGGAAAAATTAGCCGTGGTAGCACATATAGGGAGATGAGGAGACAAGGTTTTTAATTAAAGTGTGGTCTGATGACATAATAAGTCACCTTGCAGTCTTCTCCTCCTTTCCTGCCGGCGACGATAAAATGTTCGCACTATGAAGACGTTCATTTGGCGAATTTGCCGAACTAGCCTTGTGTATAGTTGGTGCTGCTGGTAATTATACCATATAAATAACAATATAGTTGCAGCAATATGCGTCTGTTCGTTCATGTTGTCAAAGTTACCCGTCAAATTGACAACACGTAGACGTCAAACGCACATCCATTTATTAAACCAATCAATGCAAAGATGCAGCCCACATAGATGATGACGACAGGATGCAAGTATGTCACGTAAAGTTCTTTAGTGCGCTCGCATAATTGCAGTGTGGAACCAAACCAAAACTTTCTGAAAGTATAAAATGTATCAAAATGTTAACTTTGGTTCGGACCTTGGAGCAGACTTTGAGGTGTGAAAACGCCCTTAGATAATGCTTTTTAGGTTTTATTCTTGGATGATGATTGTAATCATACCAATTTGTCCAAAAGTTTTCACAACACTGGTTTAAAAAGTAAAACTGTGAACTATTAACTCACTTTTGTAGTTCCACGATCATATGGTGCTATTTAAAAGGAGAAATGTTTATATCATTAAAAGATTTATACAAGTTGTCTTCTGAATTCATATGATGCTTTGATTGAGGAAAAGACTGAAATTCACTTCATAGAAGCTCCCATTAGATTCCCAAAAATTAATCCATGTGACTTGTGCACTATATTGCAAGTCGTCTGAAGCCATGCTATTGCTTAATGTGGAAAAGACATTTAAGTTTTGTGAAAATCTTTTTCTTTCAGTAATTCACTTTTAGATTGTAACCTAAAAGTTGCTTAAACTTCCTTCACGAACCTTCGTACATGTTTATTACAAAGTTGCATAGTGCCAGCCTATAGTCTTAACTGGCTGCCCACGAACAACATCTACTTTGACCTGCCCTTAAACATTGAAGTTGTTGCTGATGACTAGAGAGTTTGGATTGTGATGTCAACATGTCGAGACAACTGTAAGACCAACGGATTACAAAGAATGAGGACTCAGCTTGGAATTGATACGGTAAAACTGATGCCATCTCTACTGTTTGTATCACTGTTTCAAGTGCTGAGGAAGATCTGGAGCTGAAATTTAGATATGGAAATTGCAGTTTGGTTTCCAACCCGCGCTAGACCAATCACAATACACTGAGCCATCTGACCAATCAAAGCAGAGTCAGCTCTTGTAAAGAAGGGGTTTAGAAAGACCAAGTCCCTGATCGAACCTTGATTGAAACTGCAATGCATATTGTGTGTAAATGTAAGTGTTAAGTGTATTGCTGTACTATGGATGCATGTAAACCAATTGCAGATAACCTCTGAAACAAAATTTGGAATCTTTAAAATAGTACTAATAGATAAGATACTATTCAAGGAAAATCAAGTAACATGGAAGCTCCCATTAAATTCCATAAAAAATGTGACCATGTGCACTATATATTGCAAGTATTCGGGAGCCATAGCTTTGTTTGAAACAAAAATATAAGCCTTTTTTTTTTTTTTTACTTAAAATCTTTTTCTTTCAGTCATGTCCAGATTGTGTCCCTTTAATACGTCTGTATGTTCGTCTGTACCTCTGGAAATCACTATAGTAAAATGCTAAATGGCATCACATTAGCCCACTGACCTTTTCAAACACCTTCCACGTCCATTGTGTGTCTGCTTTATGCACTTACTAGGCAATTTATGTTGTTGTCAATTGTATTTCACTGCAAATGGCCCCCATTAAAGCATTTTGATTGATTATTATTTACTGTCTGGTCTTGAAGACGTCAGCTGTGGCTAACAGGAGCACAAGCAGTTTCTTTGATCGGCTATCAGACACAGTCAGTAAGGACCCATTCTTCAGTTTAATCTTTATATTTGTGTCCTTGAAAACTGAAAGAGAAGAGGCTGACGCTTCACATTGGTTTCTTAATGAAACACTGGTTTCCATGGCGATGACAGGTCATTGGTGTAGTTGACTTCATTTTTGGTATGAAACCCCCCAAAAAGGCTTTTTTATACCCATATAACTTGACTCGTATACACAACTGCATTTGTGATCCAAGACAAAAGCGAAGCTCTGAATAATTTGAATATAGACTGGTTTTAGTTCACAGCTTTACACATCATCCCATAGAAAACAAGAGGAGATTTGCCAAAACAATGAGATAGAAGTAATATGGATTAAGGAATGGATAATACATTAACCATAAGTTGCTTGAGTCTAGTAAGTGTTCATCTTGAAACATTACTAAAAATATAAAAGTTATTCTTAAAGGGCACCTATTTTTCCCCTTTTTACAAGATGTAATATTGGTCTTGGGTGTCCCCAGAATGTATTTGTGAAGTTTCAGCTCAAAATACCCCACAGTTAATTTATTATAACCATTTGAAAATGTCATTTTGGGGCCTGCTTAAAAATGACCTGTTTCGGAGGTATACGGCTTTAAATGCAAATGAGCTGCATATCCCCGCCCTGCCTACGTTTGAATCGGAATATATAAATAGTACGAAGAGACTCCGGCAGAATAAACATGAATGAGAATGGACCAGTACGTCTCGGTATGGTTATCTGATACATTTATGTACTTTAGCGTTGTAATCGCGTCCCCTTTGAAATGATGGGCATGTGCAACACACACACACAGACATACAAACACTAATGCTGGCGCAATTTTTTTGAAATTACATACACATACTGTGATAAAGTTTGCTACGTACAAGCGAAATTACATTTATGCGAGGGACGGGGACCTGTGGCGTCATGTTTACTTGTCATACGGGTGCTTCTGTGGCAAATGTGAGAAGATGGCTAACTTACAGAACAGGAACATATATGCGGTTTTTATTACAATATCTTTAAATATATATAAACGTGTGGTTACACACTATACAAACAAGGTTTAAATTATATAGCCTACACAGACATCCTACGACGACAACAACTTTAGACGCGTTTGTTGTTGAATTTGTTTGACAGACTGAAAAGACTATTTGCTCAAAAATCATAAAACACACTTACTGTTACTGGATGTGACGGTGGATCGCAAACAGTATATGACGATCCACAGTTGAGGATTAATGTGTACAGATCACCGAGGGCGGGGTCTAGGCCACAGCCACACTGTCAATCAAACCCCTTGCTCAATTCTACGTCACAAAGCGCTAAATCTTAGAACAGCTCATTCTGAGGCAGTGCATATGATTTATTGTGATTGTAAAAAAACCACTGGGTGGATTTTTATCATTCTAGGGTGGTTTTGCTCACACACTGCCAACACACATTTATGTTCAAACACCATGTAAAAGTGAATTTTCCATAATAGGTGCCCTTTAAAGGGTCACTTCACCCATTTGCATTAAGCTTTGTATGTATAGAAACCACTAGCGGCGCCAGGATTTTGATTGTAGGTGGGCCTTCAGAAAACTGGATGGGCCCGTCCGTAAGGCAAAAAAAAAAAAAAAAAAAAAAAATCCCCTTCATATCCGTTTCAGCGCTTTTCTGCGGCACTGTGGACAGCGACTCAGTAAGCCTATAACTTGATTTATCTCTTTTGAATGTTTAATACACAAAAAGACTGAAACGGAATTATATCTTTGGAGGGTCTCTGTTTCTCTCTCCAGTTACGGGCAGGGAACTGTCCAAAATTATTTAACTGTTTCTTATAAAGTTAGAATGACAGAAGAACTTTATCGACATGAAATAACAGCAGCACTGAATCTGACACAGCTGCTAAACAAAAACAGCAGGAAAACAATACAAAATTATTGAACTGTTTTTTTTTATTTATTCAGAATGATAGAAGAACTGTACCAACATGAAATAATTAAATGAACAACATATCTAACCAAAGTGGGGAGCCAGAGCATGCCATGGGAGGCGTGGAGAGTGGTAAAAATTATATGCCTATAATTAGATTAAATAAAAAAGTTAAATTGTTATTATTCTGAAAAAAAAAGGCCTCGATTACTCTGCAGGTCTTGATGCCCAATTCTAATTTGTTACATTTTTTTTTTTTTTACCGTCCGTTTACACGTTCTTTCAACTTTATCCGAGTCATGTGTTTACACTTGCCATATAGCCATATCTAAAAACATCGCGCTTGCTTAAAGGGTGACCATATTTTGATTATCAAAAACCAGGACAATCGGCCCGGCAATGAGATACTCAAATGATACTCGAAGTTTACTCAAAGATGCCTTAATTTCAATAATTTAATAGGGTATGCCTCCGGATATAAATGGTTACATTACAAAATACTATCTATAACCAAAGACCAAATTCAGATAGGCTTCTCAGAGGTTATACTCTACTCAACATGTTTTATTATGACAGGTTTCAAAAATAATGATAGAAATAATGTCTCTTCTGTATTAGAAATAAATAAATAAATAAATAAATAAATAAATAAATAAATAAATAAATAAATAAAAATAAAAAATAGCCTACCTCCAAATTGAACCAAAATAGCTCTCACAAACTTAACAAAAACCTAACTAACAAAAGTTGTTTATATATTTAGGTTTCTTCTTCCTCTTTTTCATGTTTTTCTTTTTAAATGGCCCAATGAAAAATAATTAAAACCAGGACATTTTCATCACTTTATAAAAAACAGCCACGACAAGACGTGAAAACAGGACATGTCCTGGGAAAACAGGACGTTTGGTCACCCATAGCTTAAAGGGTTAAATTCTCTTTTTTACAGATGGACGAACGTGAAACATGCTTGATGCTAAATCTGCAATTTATGCGAAGTTCTCCAAACATTACCATGATTTTGAGGAGGAGGACGACGAAAAGTGCCATCATTGCTGCCTGCGCATGGCCGCATGCGCTTCAGTTATTGTGTGCGAGAGAAATCTCAGGACTGGTGGAAGCATATTGTGTTTAAATATAGGCTTTAACGAGGAGCAGTGGGTCCGAAATTTTAGGAAGAGCAAGCCAACCTTTTTGATATGTTGATATGCGTCAACGTTTGTCCACAAACATTCACGTTTTCTCTACGGCGTTTTGTCGGGCAATCCATCCCTTTGCAGATGCGCGTCGGCTCTCGTCATTAAACCGCGGAGAAGTGGTCTAAATGCATTGACATCTGATTCATTTCCAATTTATTTCCACATATGAATGAGGCCTGAAACCGATCTCGAAATAGCCGAATGCATGCGTGTTTTTTTTTCCTATTTACATGGTCACAAACACATCCGATCTGTCACAGTGTCACATTCATGAGCAAAAAATTATAAGTTGGTTACGGGAGGACTTGATGCAGAGAGGGCGGCCGAGCAGGATGGTAACTCTTCATTGAAGTAACCGCGTTACTAAAAATGGCAGGAGTTTCCTCCTCCTGCTCCTCGGAGCGTTTTTTATTTTTTTATTGCTAAATTTAAATGAAAACAAGCTGCTTTGCTTTTCCATATTACGCTTCATTTTAGCTAATAGCTACCGACTGTTTCTGTCTCATTGAAAATCTTGCGCGCCAACGTCATTCATTTCATTGGATCACTTGCTGGTGACGATGCAGCCTGTGGGCAGGCTTAAGAGTCCACACGTGAGGTAGAAGCTGCTGATTGGTTTAGAAGCTTTCACTCAAAGTTTTCCTCTGGCTGCTTATTGGATGAACTGAGAATGAAAATCCGTACGCTTGCGAGGTCTCTGCAGACGGTAATAGGAGTTACCCGCCTGGCTCAAAATGGGCGGGCCCGGACCTAAAATGGGTGGGCCCAGGCCCACCCAGGCCCAATGGTAGCGCCGCGGCTGATAGAAACCCAGTCATATTGTTGAATGGTCATGGTTTATTCCCTTATTTTCCCCTGAGATGGGAAAAATAAGGACTTAAGTGTTTTACTTCCTGCTTATCATGATGTAAAAATCGTCATTTTGCATCACAATAAGCAGAAAGTTCAAACATTAGCTCATTATTATTCCAGGGTGTGGGACCCACTCACCTACAGGCCTATAGGTGGTTTGCAGTCACGTGATTGTATTGACGCGCGGAACGCAGATGGAGGGCAAGGAGTGAAGAGCGCAATGGACGAGATGGAGGAAAATCTGTACTGTACTACTTTAGACGCTATTACAAGAGAAATATATCAACAGAAAATCGAAACATATGTTGGACGTGATCCTTACGTTATGAAGAGGACCGATTTTCAACTGAATTGAGAGATTTGCCTTCCATCGAGGCTGTATAGCAACTAACTCGTCTTACAGACATACTTTGACTTTACAAAGTTCGGAAACTGCTATGTTACACAAACAGCCACATAAGTGTATTTAAACACCTGAATAATGTAATTATAAGCCACATAAATATTAACTCACAGTTGACGAAGTGATCACTGCGCACACACAGGCATTTTCCCATTCGGCTCCTCCCGACCGCAGACGTAGGTTTAAAAGGCATTTTCCCTGTGTTTTTCTGTCAATTTCTTGTATTTTCCACCCTTATGAACAACAACGTTTGGCACACGCTAAAAACTCCTCGTGGTTTGATCGATTTGAGCAACCATAAACGACGCAAAACATAGGCATTTTGAGTGTGTTAAAGTGCTTCCTAAATATAGAAATCACTTCCTGCCCTCCATTTGCGCTTCGCGCCATGGCAACGCAGTTGCGTGACGTCACGTGAAAACAAGCTATTACAGGTCAGGCAAGACCGTCGCGCGCCTCACAGGTGTCTTTCATTATCACTCATGTCACCGGCCTTGCACCGGTCTTACATCCCTCGCCCTCGATCGTCCTGCTCGCCACAGCCAAGTAGACATTTTGTGTGAAATGAATTTCAAACTCTGGTGACAGCTAATGTTAGCCTTGTAGATGGAAGAGTGAATTCTCTGTTTCGCTGTTTGGATTAGTGGGTGTGGCTTGCGGAGAATGCAGTGCATTGTGGGATTTGTAGTCTTTCATACAAATGTGCCCCTTGGTTATTATCTGTCTTTTCTCAGTCAAGAAGGCACCAAATTTAATTTTTTTTTTACATTTCGACTACATATATGATCCACTTTCAATAACGATTAATGTTGCAATGGGTGAAATGCTCCTTTAAAAATTCAGTAAAGATTTCACATAAAAAAGACGCATGCACTACGAAGAATTTGTATCAAAATAAGCTAGTATTTTTTAATATGTGTATGCCATGTAAAAAAGCAGGATAATGTGCAGTAAGCTAAATAAACAAACCCTCCACTTTGTATTATTCTTTTACATACTGTATAATGTAAATGTAATTTGTTAATTTCTGACAATATCATGCATGTATTTGCATTCATTAACATCCACATTTCTTTGGTAGTCCAGCTTCTGTCTAATATTTGGCTAGGAGATTTGTTGGCAAAGCTCCAGTTTAATTTTGCGGAGAGGAGAGCAGGAGTAAATGATAGATGACGAAGATTTGATGTGATATCTAGCAGGCTGCCATCATTTGCAAGGGCTGAGAAACAGCGGTAATTGGTGAGAACAAAGACCCCATTAAATGATTTGGTGATCATTTTTTTTTATCTGTGTTGACATTCTATTTCCTATTGAGATTTAATGCAGGATGTATCAAAGGTATTGACCTTTTATTTTAAATATTAAGTAGCTTTTATGTTAGTCTTTGCTGCTTGATGCTAGTCTGATAATAGAGTCCAAACATCCCTTTCATTTCTTCCATAGGGGAATTGATTTTTAACTATAATGTATAAACCTTTAAAGTCAGCAGTACTGTGAGCCCCAAGGTTATTAATCAGTGGTATATGATTTTGTTAACGCTATTTTGCATTATTTCGGCTTATTTCAACAAATCCCTGATGAAAACTACATTACCCACAATTCTGCAAATAAATCTCCACCAATCAGAGAATTGCAATAAGCAAATCCTGCCAGAATTATTATTTAGCTCCACCTACTACCATGAAGCAATGCGAATGATGAGTCTCCCTACACTCTCAAACTACTTAAATATTTGTATATAAAAGCATATTTTGCAATAAACATAAAATATGCACATTCAACATCTTCTATTGTAATTATTTTTAGGTCATGCAAAAGGGGAAAATGTTTGATTTGATAGACATGGACTAAAAGCCACAAAACCATAGTTTTGATTTCAAAGGAAAAAGCAATAATGTTCTGTTCGCTCTCTGTATCTCTGAATCAGCGTATAATAGATGTTTTTTATCACAAAGCTTCAACAGTGTAACCCTGTGTCTATGTGTGTGTGTCAGAGCTCTTTCATTTAGGCCAGTTTCTGTGTGGATCTGAGTCAGCGTCATTAGTGCCACACTGATAGTGAATCAAAAAAACACAGGGTGTGGGTGGTTTTATTGGTTTGATTTGCTGTTCTGGAAGAATCTGTGTGTGTGTCTATACATTTATCAATCTCATGCACTGTTAAGAATGAAATTGTGCAGTTGTTGCATTTCAAGGGCATATTGCAGGTTAGAGGACCCAACGAGTCAATGCATAGAAAAATAATGTAGGAACTAGATTTTCTTTAAAATATACTTATAAATATGGAGTCGTTTTTATGAGAAAATTTTACGTCCGCGTCTGAAAATGCGTGTGGCGGGCGTCAGAAATGAGCGGGTGCCTGCGGTCACCCGCGGTTACCCGCAGTTACGGGCCATCCATAAATGTTTTTAATGATATTCGGGTCGCGGTCGGTCGGGTCGTTTGAAAAAAGATGCCAATTAAACATTTGTGTTAATATAGTACTAGACACAATTTTTGATGAAATATACAGCCCTACACATTATTGGCTGAATACTGGCACGAAGGTAACACACAAGCTCAGTCTAAACAGTTCTCGGTTCTGGTGATTCGAGAACCGCTGTCCCTGTGCGTTCGGTAGTAGCCTACGCAGTATCTATGCGCAGTATCAGCTGCTCGTGCTCATCACTTCTCTCAACAGTGGCACCAACATGTCTCGGTTCAGTGAACTTTTCGAGTTACTGGAGTAGGGAAATTCAGGATATTGATTTATTTCGATTCGGATGGACTGTCCGAAAGTGAGTAACTTTAGTAACTTGTGGTTTAGCGCTGACGCAAGACGCGAACTGTTTCGAACGATTCAGTTCGATTTAGTGTACTGGTTCGACCGGTTCACTAAAAAGAACCGGTTCAAAAGAACGATTCGTTCACGAACCGGCCATGTCTATGATGATCACTACAGTCTGCAGAGAGATGGAGAGGCGGCAAGAGAAAAGGTGAAGACTGGGGAGTGGAAGCTCCGCAAATACACAAATAGAAAGAGTAAAAGTGTGGAAGACATTTGCTGAAATAATGAAAGATGATGACTGGCTTTGCCTTTGTTATGTGTAGGCCTACGTCTTCTTGCGATGCTGTGTTGTTACACGTCTGGCCCAATAACGCTCCGATGAGCATTTGCTACTTTTAAAAAATGCGGTCAGGAAGCGTGTCGGGTACAATATTTTTTATTTTATTATTATTATTATTTTTTTTTTTTTTGCGGTCCGAGTTGCGGGCGGGTAGTTGAAAACGTCGGTCGGTTGCGGGTTGTTTATACATTGACCCGCGCATCACTGGCGGGCGTGACGCAACGAGCGGGAGAGGTCGATTCAAACAACAGAAAAACAATGGATCGCAATGACATTTTGGACACTGGGGAAATACTCGTTTAACGGACCAAGCCATAAAGTTATGAGCCTGCTATGCTAAAGATAGCAGGGACAGGCCAGGGTAATGTTAGACAGAACGGTCAGAGACAAATTGAGTTGTGGTGTGAGGAGAACCAGTGGAGAACAGGACAGGTGTCTTTTGGTGAGAGACGTGCTTATATACACGTTCGCTAATTATATACACTGTGCTCACAATATTGTACAGATTATTGTGGTCCTATAACAGGCCAGCAGACATTAATGTTTAGGGTAGATTTATACTATTAAATGTATAAAAACTATACTTGAGTATATTTCTATTTGTACTAAAAGCATACAGGTACATTTTTAATACAGATTTTTCACCTGGGTTATAAAATAGACAGAAAATTAAAGAGTTGAGTATTTAAATAACCAATTTTGTTTTTCAGTTACAAGTTGCCTCTATTTAGTGCATGACTAAGTTACCTATAATATCACAATATTTGATGCCATTGGTATAGTATACGACGATCAATATTCTTGCTTCGGCATCTCATGTTGAACTCCACATCGCCGGGATGTTAATCATTTGATCTGAAGTGAACGCACACACGACCACGTTTTCCGAAGCCAATGCGGAAGAGAAATCCCATCTCTTCACCTGCACAAACCACACCAGGAACGAAAGATAAGCTATAGCACCGTCCCTTTTCTTGTAATGGAAACTCGTGGACTCGATCTTGGAGTCCTGTCAGGCCATGACGATGATAAATTAAAATACAAAAACTACCGAAAGCACACTGACTGACGACCGCTCTCACTGAATACTAGCCTACTCTGCACTTAGCCGAGGCTGAGGCTGCCTAACGTGGCGTAAAATGACGCGATGTTAAAAATAGCTGTTTTTACGAGCAATCCAAGAAACACTCACTTTATCTACTAAATTAGTGCCCTTATGTTGTTTTAATACATTTGAAATCCTGCACTAACTTTTCATATGGTATTTTCATACAAGGTTATCTATAAATTTAGATTTTTATTTATTTATTTTTATTTTTTTACCAATATGCTCTTTAAAGAGATTGTTCACCTAAAATGAGAATTCTATCTGTATTTAATCGGACTATTCATCCCAAAGCCACACATGAAACGAACATGAAAGTGGACATTTTGGAGAAAATACCAAATCAATTAGGACTGGGACTGTCAAGCTCTAAAATGACTGAAAATATAGTTTTAATATATTACTAGTTAAACAAAAACAAAAAAAATTATAAAAACAGTTGAAAATATTTATGAGGTTTTATAGCCTGAACCTTCCGGTCACCCCGGGGTCCCAAGTTCTTTCCTCCTGAATTGTGACGGGACAACTTCACGCCTTCACGTTGCGTCTCTTTGCCATACCTATATCCCTTTCTAGCTTCCGGCACACGTCAGGATAGGTGACGCAAGATGGTTACACACGTGCTTCAGACCCAGTAACTAGTTACACACGTGTGTGAAATGAATGAACTAGTTACACACGTGCTTCAGACCCAGTCAAGCTGAAGATGTTCCCCAAAGCGTCCCCATTGCTGGGATGCAGCGTCTCGTTCCCCTCTCAGGGAAGCATGGTTGCATACGTAACTTTAATATAATATAATAACCTTGAGGTCAGATTAAGCACATTTTAAGTTACCGGACAATGCATTTACAGTGTATGTGGGTTTGTAATTGTTTTATTTTGTGTGTTTTTTGTGTAGAGAACTCAGAACACCACAGACACCCTTCAGAACGTCACAGCTCGAAACATAACCGACTTCCTGCTCAAGAACTACCAGAAATCAGGCAAAATACGGTAATGGCACACACTCATTTCACAGCATGTGCAGAATAAAATGTGTTCAAACAAGGAAAATTTGATGTGTTTGTGTGTGCATGCAGGTATGGAGGAATCTCCGTAGGTGGTGTGAACTCACAGGTCAATCTGAATGAGTCTGACATTACAGAACTGATCAGCAACCTCAAATCATTCTTCAACATCTCACAGGTGAGAGCACTGCCGCATTAGGACATTACTGACATCCTGCCCTCAAGAAATGACTGGTCAAGACAGAGTGGCATTATGGGTATTTTTGACTGATCACAGTTAGTCATCTGTCTGAAGAGATAAGTTTCTTATTGATGTGATTCCAAAACCTTACAGCTCATTGCATTCTACAAACCACAGGGATAAGGCTTCTGGCAAGATGTTTACTTAAGTTTGTGAGTTTATTCCAATCATGATGGTTTGGTACTTTAGGTATCCTAACTTCACTGTTGCACCACTTACATGTTAACTGATTTCAGTGTTATTTACAGAGAAATTGCAAATCCCTTTTCAAACAAGTCAAATTTAATTTAATAAAATGTAATTTATTTAATAAATAATGTAAAATAGCAGTTCTTAGTATAATTTATAGTAGTGTGCATACAAGCAATATTTATTAAATACCAAAGCCTAAACACATTTACCAAACAATAGCACAATTGCAGGTTTCCTTTGCATACTATAGCCTACAGTCAATTTTAAAGTATTTTTAACTTTTTTTTTTCCGTTTACCACATGTCCAAATTGATTGATTTTTTTATTTTTTATTTAATGTACCTAAAATAATCATAAAATGTATTTAATTGCTTGTTGTTGCAGTTGGTCTGACGCTCCATGATGGCATGACTTATCTTGTTGTTTGTGCTTACAGCTATATTTTATCCGTGGTAACATCATACAAATTAACAATTTGCAGCTACCATTTTTACATTTGCTGCATCAAATAATTTGTTCCATTCGCATACACAGCATGTTTATCAAAACATGGTCTAAAATCTCCATTTAAATATGCATGAGAAGCTTGGGCACATGTCAGTGATATGAAATATACTTTATTTACTGTTTTTTTTAATGGCATGCAAAGCATTTCAGGCCTTTGAAACCATTTAAATTAAGTGAAAAATCCCACCAGTCTTCACTTAGCATTTGCTTATCAAATATGGAGATAATGTTTTTCCCTCTGTGCAATTGTGTTGAATTTTTTAATACTTAGAAAAGGATATTTTTTGCTCTCCAGTTGTTTCTGAATTGTTTATTCCCATGAATATATTCCTTCAAATACTCTTGTCCTCTTTAAATAGTGAGTAAAAACTGGTTTTGAATAAGGCTGCCAACCATTCTGTATAATAGAGAATTGCATCCTGTTTAAAATATTTTTGACATAACCAGCTCGTTAATGAAAAATTTAATTTTAGATTCTATAAAAATATACTAAAAGCTTTCACATCTCCGGTGCATGCCTGTCAAAACACATAGAAACTTATTAGATTTTTTTGAGTAATGATGCTGACTATTCAGCTTTGCATCACTGGAATTATTTTTATTTTTTTTAAACAAGGACTTTTTTTTACTGTAATAAGATTTCACAATATTTCTATTAATTATGTTTTTGATCAAATAAATGCTGCCTTGGTGAGCACAAGAGACTTCTTTCAAAAACATCCACAAACTTTTGAACTATAGTGTTACTAAGTAAATTGTTGCAATCAAAGTTGTTACAAATGTACATAAGTTGCTCATTGCAGTTTGTAAACTGGTTCAATACTGGAAAAAAAAAATTACGTCAAAATAATGATTAATTTACAAGCTGAAAGAATAAATATTATAATTTGTTACTATCAATCATTCCATTGATGCACATCTTCCCATGGGTTTGATGTTAATTAAAATTAAATACAGTCTCCACAATTTTCTTATATTATAATTTACCCAGGTAGAACCTAAAATGATGTGTGTAATGGTCTGTGCCACCCTAGTATGGAAAAATGATTTTTTTTATATAAAATATGCAGATGTCAGAATCAAAGTGATTACACCTCAAACCTACACCTAAAACCATTTAATATGGTGTCACTTCTTGTTGATGTTTAAAGTATTGTCAAACAAAACGCTAGAGCTAAAAAATAAATAAAATAAAAAATAAAAAAGAGGCTAGCTAGACTCTCCCTCCTCCTCAACCATGCACTAACCCCCCAAACCACCCCAAGTCCTTCTTGTCGGTTATTGGCTGGAAAGTTTGTTATGTTTCGTGGAGCGGTTTGCCAACAGTTTGTTTTTGTAGAGCCTGGGGTGTCTGCAGAGGCTGCGTTTTGTTTTTGTTTGTTTTTACAGTGCATTCAGTTAGCAGGTAGTGAGGAGATGTTTGCTGTGACAAAAAAAAAATGTTTTAGCCTAAAAAACGCATGACATCGCTTAGCACCTTTAACGTGCATATCTGCATGCATAGACTAAGACTATGTAGCATTTTGTTTATCTATGTGCAATCTATGTTTGTGATTTTAATTTTTTAATTTTTTTTACAATAAGTTTCCATTTTTTAACATTAATTAACTGCATTAGTTAACATGAACCAGCAAATGAAAAGGTTACGTCTAGGTTACGACTGTAACGCTTATCTAATCTCGGCAATCCTATTGGCCGGCGACAGCCTATGATATCACGGTAACACTTTAGAATACAGTTCCTTCGTTAATGAATAACTACACAAGAACCAATGAGTAACACAATATTAACAATCTAGTAACTATTATTAACTAACAAGAAACTCTGATTAACAAACTATTAAGTAATAGCGCACAGATGAAAGTGGTAGTTCACTATTAACTAATCAATAACTACTATTTTTTTTAATACTTCCCAGAGAACTACTGAAAAAGTTTATTAATAATCTAGTAACTACTATTAACTAAAAGAAACTCTTATTAACGAATTAGTAAGTAATAGCTCACAGATGAAAGTGTTATTAGATACTTCTGTGGGAATTACTAATTATTTGGATTCGTATTATAAAGTGAAGATCATTGGAACTAACTAGTAATTACTCAAGGGTTACTACATGATCTAGTCATGATTTGTGCTGCAAACGTTTGAGATTTTTGGTGAACTTTAGTATACTTTTAGAAAATGTCTTTAGTAACACTTGAGTCATTATTAGTTAGTTCCAATGATCTTCACTTTATAATACGGATCCAAATAATTAGTAATTCCCACAGAAGTATCTAGTAACACTTTCATCTGTGAGCTATTACTTACTAATTCATTAATAAGAGTTTATTTTAGTTAATAGTAGTTACTAGATTGTTAATAAACATTTTCGGTAGTTCTCTGGGAAGTATTAAAAAAAATAGTAGTTATTGATTAGTTAATAGTGAACTACCACTTTCGCCTGTGCGCTATTACTTACTAGTTTGTTAATCAGAGTTTCTTGTTAGTTAATAATAGTTACTAGATTGTTAATACTGTGTTACTCATTGGTTCTCGTGTAGTTATTCATTAACGAAGGAACTGTATACTAAAGTGTTACCGATATCACTACTAGTGCGACCTGGAAGTATATTCATGGAGTCTGGAGACCATGTCAACAACTTAGTTCGCAACCAAGATAGTTCGCAAACATTTCATAAATTGGGGCATCGACACATAACAATGTTCACGCATCCCCTAAACATCAGAGTAGTTTTTGCACTGATGGTGATGAATGTGCACTGAATACGGGTTCTTCCATGCCTTTTCGATCTCATTGTGTTGATCGTGCAGGAATGGATGGCTCACGAGAGCTGGAGTGTTATGCCTGGAAAGAAAACTGTTTGTAAAGTCTGCCACGAGCAATCTCTTTCCACATGTGCTCTAACATGGCAGCTGAAGCGCGTTACATAACACTCACAACTTATCATACGTTAACTCTCAGAGTGGCTGTGAGGGTTTGGGTTGTGCATCCTTTTCCCCCTCATGAGCCATCTCCTGCTCTCTGGTTGTTTTTATAGCCAGCAGAGCACTTGCTGCTGGATCAGAGGGGGTTAGTTTTTTTGATAACACATCCTCATCCTGCAGCTCACTCTCGTGTCTGGAACTCAAGTCTCTGAAGGTGTGTGAGATTAATAATTCTCTCCAACTCCTCTGCGTGCTCCCTCTAAAAAAACCCTACGATTCCAGTATCTGCTCTGCTTCATCGCAACGGGACCCAAACCGCCTGGTACAGATGTCTGTCCAGACGAAGTGGAGTTTTCTCAAGGGAAAAACTCATATTTGGCACTAGGAGGCCCTTCAGGAACTGAGCGTGTGTGCTCGGAGCCTTAAACAATAAACACAACAGTTGTATGTGTAATCAGATGTCAAATATCTTAGACACAGATGCACACACTTCCTGCAGCATTTTTCTCAAGCCATGATTACCTTTTTGACAAAACAGTCCCTGAAGATGAAAAAATTGTTGACATGTTCTTCATTTTCCCCTTATATACTTCTGGGTCACAACTAGTTGTGATGTCATAGGCTGCCGCGGGCTGTTAGGATTGCCGTGATTAGATAAGCGTTTCAGACACCGGTTCATGTGGACGCATTCCCCATAGCATCATCGACGATGTGCAAGTTCCCTTTCGAAAGTGTTTCGAAATTGTATAGTGTTACAATTTTTCTTCAGTACCCTGATTTTTACATTTGAGATCCAAGTCACTGTCAACCCAATACAGTACTGTGTTCAATCATTGTACAAAATTTAAAGGTTCTATATGTAACTTTTTTTTTATAAAATGAATCCTTTTTTATTGCCTGTGTTTGAAGGGGTTGTAATCACACATTGCAATGATCCACTTTTCGGGTTTTGCTATTCCCTCTGAAGGCCAATATTCATATTTATAAGTGAGGTCTCCGGGTCGGATTCCCTGCGAAATCCATCAGATGTTCCGTGCATGCGCGCTCCCCAGCCTCTCTATCCAGTCAACCATGTCTCCATCCAGTCTCTGTACAATCAACCATGCGACCAACGGCACTTCAGCTGACGACATGGAGTCTGATAACAGCCCAAAACGTCCTGCCTCCAGCACAACACAGACTCCAACACAAACTCCACATAAATATAAAAAACATAAAGGTTTATCTGCCCAAGCTCGTCAGGCAAAACGTGAATCTGATCGACTCCGGACGAAAACACGGATTAACATAGTAAACTCTAGTGAAATAGCAAACTACATGAATGCAAAAGAATGTTCCAGGATAACAAAAAGTCGGTGCTTTAGGATGTAACTTATTTTATTTACTAGATCTACTGACTAACGTCACTCATCCCACTACTATTATATTGTTTATTATACACATTTCCAGACACGTTCAGTATAGTAATGTTACTTCCTACGATCTTACTGATACACTGAAACTGTTCAGTTTAGTTCACTAACCGTTTTCGTTATCATATTATACATTCACCTGTGTTGACATTGCTGATTGTGAAAGATACACGAAAATAGTTCGTGAAATGGCTTATAACATCACATGTCGGCTAAATGCAGTTTATTGTAACATTATGATCATGGTATGAGCACAGAGCATTAGTTCAATGTCAAGCTGATAAAAATAGGCTATTATTGTACCTGCAGTGGGAGTTTACATTACTTTCCAACATGTTGTGTGATTATTTCGCCAATGCGTTGAAAGTCTCTGTGTGGCTGGTAGTGACTGCTCGCTCTTGAGATCTAGCACGCACACAAGCACGAGTGCTCTTGTTGCATTCTGAAACATCAACGCTAGAGGCTGCAAAAAATCGCATACAACAAAATATATACCTAACCCTTGTGCAACCTTATGGTTTTGTCTTTTCCAGCGTTATTTTTACTTATATATATATATATATATATATATATATATATAATTTTGCCTGTGCCAATGCTAACTGCATGAATTTGGAAACTAAGTAATCCCCACTGAAAACTGCAATTTTTAATCCCAGTGCAATTTAACTATAAAATAATGCGATCTTTGTTAATAATTTTCATGTTTTGACGTGATATGATAACTGATCTCTAGATTTAATCAATGCGATTTACTGCAATGCTTTTTTTCCCTTAGCTGGTCAAAACAAAAGTGGATTTTACTTACTTGTTCCGGTGAAAATTCTTCTGTTGGTCATACTTCCAAAAAGTAGAATCTGTGATTCCGAATGACAGTGTCCACACCGTTGCGGTGACTGACAGCCGCACATTCTCCTTAAAACATTGGATTCATCCGCACTGTGCCGTGCCGAGGCACAACCCATGTAAAGTTGATAATTCCGCGAATAACTGCAATTGCAGATTTCGAACAGAGATGGCGACAAAGATTCAAAATAACGGACTGCAGCTTTAAAGGGTTAGTTCACCCAAGAACACTTTTGTGCGCAAAAAACAACAAAAATAACGACTTTATTTCAACTATTCGTTTATTTCTCCCTCTGCGTGAGTCAGGTTACTAGTTTAATAGCGTAAGCTTCTGTTATTGTACGTCACACGCATCACACACACATGACCAGCGTCGGCCAATAGTGAGCCTACGTGTGACGTAGCTCTACGCAATCACACTACGTTAACTGACTTACAGGCTCATGGAGAAGGAAGTGAATAGTTGAAATAAAGTTGTTATTTTTGTTGTTTTTTTGCGCACAAAAGTGTTCTCGTCGTTTGATAAACTTAAGATTGAGCCCCTGTAGTCACTTGGACTATTTTAACGATGTCTTTAATGACTTTTCGGGGACAGCAAGAGCCAGTACCTCAAGAAGCCTATGGACTGTATGCAGGAGCGATCTTAATATCTTTAATATCTTAATTTGTGTTCCGAAGATGAACGAAGGTCTTACGGGGTTGAAACAACATGAGGGTGAGTAAATACTGACAGAATTTTCATTTTTGGGTGAACTAACCCTTTAAGTGTGAACAGAATGCAGTGTTTCCATACACTTTTCAGAGATTACATTTAAAAAAAAAAAGTATTAGTTTAAATTTGTTAATTGCAATTAGCTGAACTTAAGTGTGTTTTTTGACCCACTGCTGACCTAGCTGAACTTAAGTGTATTCTATGGTAACTTGGTAAACTATGGTAAATATACTTTAATGTCATTTTTATTGAAACCCTACCCCAATCACACATTTTTAATGAAAGTGAAAATATTGTACATTTAAAATATTTTAACTTTTAATGTAATATCAAATAATGCACTACAGTTAAAATTATAATCAAGTATTTGGCATGCACTTTCGTATGTTTATGATTCTTTGATAACATCAAAAGAATCAACATCAATGTCTTTGATATTGATAATGAACACTATAAAATGAATGCTTTCTCAAGCTGGAATTTTTTTTTGTTTTTTGCTGTCCTAACAATGCATCATTTTATGTGCAGTTGTGTTTTATTATTATTTATATTTAGCATTAGGACTAGCAACCCTAATTATTACACAAAATGTAATGCTGTTGAATTCTTGAGGATGAGCAGTACAAGCGTTTGTACTTAAGAGCTCGAGTGAGTCTCTCCGGCATCGTGCCAGTGTCTGTGTGGTCTAATGGGATTTTAATGCTGCTTAGCTCTGTGATGGACGGATGTAATGCTAATAGCAGGACGTTAGGACTCCCTAACAGGCACTGGAGAGTTTTTGGCACCTTCACTTTGAGTTATTAGTGTTCATCGTGTATTTACAGTGTCGCCTGGGGAGCAGCAGACATTATTATTTGTGTCTGATATCTGTCAGTCTCTATTGTTTTGTCTGAAGTGGAATTTACCTGATTTGTATACCTCATAAATATGACTGCTTTTATGCAGACTTGTTAGGGGTTAACAGTTAAAGGACCCAGAACCAGATATGAAGAATGAAGACCCGGAGTCGGAATTATAAAAATTAAAGAAAGTTTTACTGAACATAGTTTGCCATTTCATCAGCAGAAGTCAGCTTCAAGACTCACTCAGGAGTTCGTAGGCCGCCCCCTTACAGTTACAAAGATCACGGCAGTTATACTGTTTCCAAGGTCTAAGCTACGTCATTGCTTACACGTTGAATGATTCTCATTGGCTACGATATAGATAAACACAGTAATTTTCCACACATATACAGATAGACGAAACATATCTCCATCGATGAGGCACGTCATGACCTTCCAGGTCACAGATTTGGGTTGCTGGCGCCAGTGTGTCCAGAACAACAACTCATTCAATCTCCAATAATGGCAGTGGTTCCTTAACCTGCAACCAAGAAGACTAGCACTGAACTTTAGTCTAACTGGAGTAAGACTTCAACAAAGAAATAGTGCCTTAAACTGTTGGATTCAATGACCCCTTTATGTTTTAACACTCAAACATAAACCAAAATCCCTATTTCCCTATTATTTTCACTGTTAACATATTCACATAGGACACTAGCAAATAAGAGCTCCTATCAAGGCTGAAGAGAGTCTGAGCGTCTTATTATCAGTTAAGTGTACCAAAACATAATGGTAAAACATTCACTCGTTTGGGAGAAAAACAGATACCATTTGCTTCTCAGAAAGCAAATATAATAGAAAGAATACAGTTTAATATAACAATTAAAGTTCAATAAAGCAATGCTCAATATAGCTTGACCATCTGTACAGAGAAGTATCATATGTGTTGGACAAATGTGTTCACGACGCCTTTAGGATCCATAAACCTTTCTCCTTTCTCCAAATGGTCTTGTGCACCTAAAAGAAGCTGGTGACTTACATCAGCATGCATTTAAGAATATTATTTCACAAGCAAAAGCACAAAGAATAAATTTATGTCAATAAATGATTAAGTAACAATGAATATACTTAATTATTGATTTTATAAAAGAAATACATAATCATTTAAAATGATATTATGATATATATACTGAAGAGGCAAGGGATTTTGACCACCCCTTCAGACTAATAAAACCACATGGCCGTATTTTCAGAAGTTGTGTATCTATACATATACAGTATATGGGGATTATTAGGAGGCGATGATGTACAGAGGCCACTGGGCAAATTTGGCCAGGATGCCAGGGTTACACCCCTACTCTTTCGAAAGACATGCTGGGATTTTTTGTGACCACAGAGAGTCAGGGCCTTGGTTTAACGTCTCATCCGAAGGACGGTGCTATTTTGACAGTATATTGTCCCCATTACTACACTGGGGCGTTAGGACCCACGCAGACCTAACCTGTCTCAGCCCTGCTTAGCTTCAGTGGGCAACCAGTATAACAGCACTGGATATCACTGTCTTTGGGAGTGCAAAAACATCAAGGTATTTTGGCAGGCAGTATGCAGTGAAATCAGTTTGGTGATAGGACAGACAGCCCCACTCAGCCCACTCATGTGCCTACTGGGGCTTATACCTGACCCTCTGAGAGCTCACAAAGAGACTGTTCAGTTTCTCCTGATGCTGGCCTGAAGGCTATAATGACCAAATGGGTTGGTAGCGATGCCCCCTCTACTCAGATGTGGAAGTCTCTGATATCTGAAGTTAGATATCTCTAGAAATATTGAGCTATTGTCTCAGTGGTAAATTGCATCTGTTTAAAAATGGGAGAATATTTTAAAGTGTCTTAAGATTAAAAGGTCGTAAACACAAATTGGATATAAAGTATATACAACAATATGACGAGATGCTGTTTGTAAAATGGAAATAGATATGGTTATTTATATTGTTTTCTGTGCTGTGTTTTTGTTTTAGTAGTGTTTAGTGTTTTTGTTTAGCTCTCTCTCTCTCTCTGTTTGTGTGTGCAGAATAACGAGACTGAATACATTTTCCAGGCCATTCGGTTGGTTCTATTGGAGATGGGCACCAGAGACAATGTGAAGGTAAGCAGCGGGAAGAGGCCGTTTTCATACAATATCCAGTATCCAATATCAGAAGAGATCATAGTACAGATCAGAAGTAAATCATTTGAACCAGATGTTACCGTTTTGAAAGGGAGATTTTTAAAGTTGAACTGAATTGCCTCTTCCAAGAACATACACATCACTAGCCTGCTCCGCCCTCCTACGTACTTCCGCTCAATTGTAATTTTCCTTCAGTACTACGTCTGGGTTTGCTGTATATTCTTGGCTTGTTCCACACTCTCCCATCTCATCCACTCTCCCTGCTTGGCCTGGGAAATGGCCTTTATACACCTCATCCTCTCCTCCTGCTTTTGCACCTCGTTGACTACCAGTTTCCTCCTTTGAGCTGGGCCTGCCTTGTGCCATTTAGGAGGAGCTAAACTGAGCCCAAACCCCCCTCTCCCATGCTGTACCTGTCCCACTATATCCCCAATTTGAAGGGCAGCCTTTGCCTCTACTACAGATTTCTTTGCTGACCACTTTCTACCAGAATAAATATAATTTTTAAATATATATACATAAATATATATATATAGTATATTTATTATTTTTTGAATGAGGTTTTATTTTAATGTTTGTTTGGATTTAATTTAAGGTTTAATGTACATTTTATAAATTCTGTTTTATTTTAGTTTAAGTAATGTTAGTACTTGAACTTATTATTATTTTAGGTAGTTACCACGGCAGCTTTTTTAATCTAATATTTATATTTTAATTTATTTAATTAACAAAAATGATTATTAGTTTAGTAGGAAGATGATGGATGTGTATTTAAACAGGTGTGTGTGTGTGTGTAGGTGTGGTTCTATAATCAGGGTTGGCATTCACTCGTATCGTTCCTGAACGTGGCCAGTAATGGCATTCTGAGAGGAAACCTGCCAGCGGGACGTAGAGCAAATGAATACGGCATCACAACATTCAACCACCCGCTTAATCTCACTAAAGAACAGCTCTCGTCTGCATCAATGTAAGTATCACACAACACACGCATACACAATGACTACAACACACGATAAAAGCATTTAAATAATAATGCACATGTGCACTATATGGACAAAAGAATGGGACATTATTTAATACTTCCCGGGTTTTATACTTAACTGACCCATAAATTTACATCAACCCTCCCTCCGGAATATGCAAAATAGGGGGGATGGCCATATTTCTGCGGCTTTGTCAAAGAGTGGAGAGCTGTAGCCATGCCGTCGAAAGGGTGTTATTTTCTCCCAGCTGTCAGGTCTTCTGTTTTCGGGCTTCCCACGGATGCTGTAGTTCGTCAAATTGATGTTTGATTATGTTCCTGAAAATGAAAATCGTAATTTACCTCTCTGTGCTTCGCATTTTACGGAAGACAGTTTCCAGAATCTCCACGAATTCAACACCGGATTCAACAAGAACTGTTGCTAAAACATGAAGCAGTTCCAACTTTAAAACCAGAGGCAGCAGTTGTTGGGCCACAACTTGTAAGACTTAATAATTTTACATTTATTTGGATGTATAATTTCAGACTTAATGTTTTAGTTTTATCAAGGACGTAAACAACTGCAAGCTGGCTTTAGTAGCCACTTAGTTATGCTATTTTGTGTCTATGACAAATGCGTACAAACATTTTGGACCTGAATTTTGTAAATGTATACTTTATGATGTAATTTTTCGATTTGATCAAGAACGTAAACCAATGCCAACACTGTTTGTTTTTAGTAGCTAGTTAGTTAGACAAACGTGTATAAAGTTCAAAAATGTATATGGAATCATCAGTTATCAGTGTACAGTATGGCTTGTTTACAGGTTTTATGTATTGTTTATCTAAATATGTATTACTGTTATAGATATTTACACATTGCCGCATGTACACCTAAAGAAAACGATACACTGAGTTAACTAAGTTTTGTGAATAGATAAACGGTTGTTCATTGTATCGATGAAAACAATAAATTTAAATAGCGGTATTACTCAGTCATTTATTTAGTTATATTAAAGGTGCCATATGTAATAATTGAGGTAACAATATACGAAAAATGAGCTACACGCATCAAAAGAATGAGAAGAAATAAGTGCAAAGATGTCATTAAAAAACTGACAAGTTATAGTGCTGCCGAGATATTAACCTGAATTAGCATGCTAAATTACTAGCCCCGGCCCGGCAGGTATCGTAATACCAGTTCCGGCCATGGGAGGTGGTATGCGGACGGGCAACGTTAGCACCAGCCAAACTGCAATACGCGAGTGAGTCGCGCTCGCGCCGGCTTGTGTGTGTACTTGAACCTGATGTCAGTCGTGTGGAAATACAGCCCACTACTACATTTCAGTTCAGGGAAGAGTTCAAAAAATGATTGGTCGACATTATGCATGAGGAATACATTTTGGTAAGTTGTAGCATACTGTATCTTTCAACAGTGTTCATGTTCTTTTTCCAGCTAGTAGAGACGATCGGTTCACGTGCGCTAGGGATCTGTAGTGTAACATGTACAACCGCCAAAACGGTATTTATTCTTTGAATTGCGTAATATAATTGACAGAATCTGAGAGCTTAACTAACCTGCTTGCTAAGTGTCAATTGCGTGTGTCTCACGGTGAATTCACGGCGCTAGCTTGATCAACATCAGCGAATGCTGTCTGTCAAATTAATTCACTAACAATAAAGGTGTAATATGAACAAAACGAATACCATAAACTTCAAATAATTGCCCAAGCTTTTATTTTCCCATACCGTCGAAATGCACCAGCTTGTTTTTGAGATCTATGAGGCGGTCTTCATCATTTAGTGTTGAGATTCATAGTGTTTAGTTTAGTTCACTCTAGTGTTTAGTTCATTGAGTCTCTGATCTCTAAAAATCTCCAAATGTTCCACGTAAAATTCTGCGGTCTTCCAACCTTTTACTATCATGTCAAATGATTTGAATAACATGCGCGATGGTAGGAGCACAAGTCATTTTTTGGAGGTATACTGCCCCCATCTGTTATGGAATATGGAGTAGGATTTGATTTATTATGTTAGATGGCACCTTTAACTGTTTAATCAGGAGAAAATCATATGTAACAAGCAGCATTAGCATTTTCAAGTAACGTTGACAGCGTATCGAAATCCATATATAATAATAGTAGAATAGAATAGAATTATATATATATATATTTTTTTTAAATATTCATTCAGAAATGTTTTGTAAGAGCTGTGTTTGGGGAGATTCTGCTTGACGCTGTTCATCGCCGCTTTCTGTGTCTGATTCTGGCTCAAACTGATACGGCAGTATCGACATCATTATGGTACATTTGACCGGAGCACATGCAACTTTCACCCGTCAAGTTTCTAGTCAACGTGCACTACGCGGTTTAGCCAATTACAAGACACCGGCCCAACTAACCAATCTGAGCCCATTGCTTGTTTCTGAGGGAGTGTTTTCATAGTCAACCGGTCGTTCAAATGACAGCGAAGAAAGCGGCTTACAATAAAGGTGAATTTTATGAAAAATAAGGCTTTAAGAAAGAAAAAAACACACACACAAAGACATGTTCTATTGCACCCCATAAGCACAATCATGCAAAGAAAAAAAGCAGTAAACCACCCCTTTAATATCAGCACCAACACTGTCTGGCGAGAGCTTCATAGATTGGGTTTCCTTGGCCAAGCAGCTCCATGCAAGCCTCACGTCCACAACTACAGTGCCAAGTGTCGGATGGATTGGTGTAAAGCACACTGCCACTGGTCTCTGGGCCAGTGGAAACTTGTTCTCTGGAGTGATTAATTATGCTTCTCTGTTTGACAGTGTCATTGGCAAGTGTGGGTTTTTGTAGATGCCAGGAGAACATTACCTGCCTGAATCTGTCTACTGTAAAGTTTGGTGGAGGAATAATGAATGCTGGGGCTGTTTTTTTTTCACAGGTTGTTCTCGAGCCCTACTTCCAGTGAAGTGAAATCTTAATGCTTCAGCATGCTAAGACATTTTTGAACAATGCTTCCAACTTTGTAGGGACAGTTTTGCAAAGGGGGGATCAAATATTAAAGGGTTAGTTCACCCAAAAATGAAAATTAAGTCATTAATTACTCACCCCCATGCTGTACCAACCCCGTAAGACCTTCGTTCGTCTTCGGAACACAAATGAAGATATTTTTGATTAAATTTGAGAGCTGTATAACTACCACATTGGCTCCTAAGGGACTGCCTCTTGACGGCCCAAAAAGTCAATGAAGAAAATGTTTAAATATCCCAAGTGACTACCGTGGCTCAACTATATGTTTATCAAGCGACGTGAATACTTTTTGTGCGAAAAAACAAACAAAAATAACGAGTTTATTCGACTATTTCTTTTCTTCCTTGTTGGCCAGAAACGAGATTTCCTTAGATTTTTTTTTGAGATTTCCTTAGATTTAGATTGTTTTTTCGCACAAAAAGTATTCGCGTCGCTTGATAAACATATAGTTGAGCCACGGTAGTCACTTGGGATATTTAAACATTTTCTTCATTGACTTTCTGGACCGTCAAGAGGCAGTCCCTTAGGCAGCCAATGTGGTAGTTATACAGCTCTCAAATTTAATCAAAAATATCTTCATTTGTGTTCCGAAGACGAACGAAGGTCTTACGGGGTTGGTACAGCATGGGGGTGAGTAATTAATGACTTAATTTTCATTTTTGGGTGAACTAACCCTTTAATGTCTATGTATTTATATTGCGATGTCATAACAGTCCCTGTTGGTGTCAGGTGGTCCCAATATTGTTGTCCATATACGCCTTATTCACGGCAGCGCCATCTTTGATTTTTAATGAGAATGAAAGGCTGTGAGGGATAGTCATGCATCTCTTCAATGGGCTGTACTGTTATTTAATGTGTTTTCGGATTGTTCTGCTCATGAAACAGTGGAAAAATATCTTTCCAAGAAATGTCAGTTGACAAAAAACTCCCGACAATGTAAGCTGTGGAAAATTGTAAGCAATCTAGGAGCTTTATTCAGCTTTTTACAGCGGATGCCATTGGAAACACGGTAAGTCTATCCCTCATAGCCTCACTTTCATACCTGTCATGGCCCTGCTCTGAATAAGGTCTATAGTGTATTTTGTGTTAAGAAATCACATTACTGTTATTATTTTTATTATTAAGTATTTTTACCTGAGGTACAGTTACAATTAGGGCTGGGTAATACATATCGATTTCTCGATATTAATCGATTCTCATTTTTACGAACCGATATCGATTCTTAAATCTCATCGATTAGTCATCCTGTTTCATTTGAATGAATGGGACATTGTATCGCGGCTGCGCGCATCCAAAAAATCGCAATAATCTTTATCCTTTGTTGCTATTAATACGAAACAAAGTCTCAATTTTCAAGTTACGTCCATTTTCTTTAAAAATTCAAAAACATAAATAGCGTTTTGGCGCTGTGGCGTGAGATCGCTCTGGAGAAGCAGCAGCGCTGATCTCTCTTCCGGATTAATAATACCAGTCACAGCGCCAAATAAACATGAATGAGCGTCTGAAAGTGAGTTAAAAGATAGAGTATAACTTATCGAAATCCGTATCATGTCACATTGATTCGCTCAATCAGCATTTCAACCGTGGAAAGATGTCAGTTAAACAGCTTGTAATCAATGTATCGTCATATTTACCTCAGAAAACCCACATACACTCGTTAGTCAGCTAGAAAAAATAACTCTAGAGAGGAGCATTTTGCTAAATACATAGGCTACACCATATTACATATGCATTATAATCTTAATGTTCTTCAATATTTAATGCATATTTGAATAAATCTGGCAAGTTTTTGTGACAGCCACCATTTAAATGTTTATATTTCATATAATCTTCTTATTGTAAAAATAAATAAAAGTGTAATTTAATTGTTTGTATAGCTACAAAACACTTCATTATTACCTTCATATTAGGCTAATGAAGCCTATTGGCTACAACTAGACTCCCATAGTTTACAGCATTTAAGAGATTTGATTCCCTTGAGAAAAATGGCCATTTATTGTAACTGATATCCAAAATAATCGATATCGAATCGAATCGTAATCGAATTGCAAGCTTGTGAATTGAAATCGAATCAAATTGTGAAATTTGTCTCAATACCCAGCCCTAGTTACAATGTTAGTAATGTTTTCAAATTATAATTTTTTTTCATGACAACCCTTTTGAAGAAATAAACTTTTTTCTTCAGCAAGAATGCGTTAATTAAAAATGACAGTAAACACGTTGCAGAAGATTTCAATTTGAAATAAATGCTGTTCCCTTGCAAAACTGGGATGTATTCCCTGTTTGAACGTGTTTGTGTGCACACACCTGTGTTTGTGTGTTTATGTAGGGTTTTTTGTGTGTGTGTGTGTGTGTGTTCATGCATAATTAAACTCAGCTTGTGAAGGCATGATGATCACAAAATATTTTGGTGTCAAAAATGGACCACAGTTAGAGTATTGAAGTATCATACTGATCACTGACACATAATGCGTGTGTGTGTGAGCGCACGCATGCACGCAGTTTAAATGACCATCTTCTTGTCTGTAATGAGGTCGTCAGTTCCCTCTAATCATGAATAATGCAGTCCTGAAACTCAATCACCTTCACCGTGTGAGAGATTGTGTGTTCAGCATCAGGTCTCACCTGAACGTCAGTGAAGAAAGAGTAAGAGATTGAATCTATTAGGCATAAACAGCAGGGTGTCAAAAAAAAATGAGGAGACATGAAACGATGTCCCAGAATGCCCTGCGTGAGGTGGATGTTGTGAAGTCAGAGTTTGTTAAAGTTTTATTCCCAAGTAAATTTTGACAAGACCAAGTTTCGAAAAAGACCAAGAGAGCGAACTTTCTCAGAAACCCACATGGCATCTCAATTTAAAACCACATAACTACCTATTAATCTGATGTTACAAGACCAGCATCTGTTTTTAAACTTGTTTCTCTGAATATTGTGTTGGTTTGTACTATAGCTGTTCTATATGATACCACACTGTTTAATTTAACAGTGGTAAATAACACAAGCATGACAGTTACTGCATTATATTTATTTATTTATTATATTTACTAAAATAATAATGAGTGCGAACGAAAAAAGTATTTTAGAGTTTACCTTTCTGTTATTAGTCTAATCTGTCAAAATAAAAGTCCTGCTTATGACACGATTGCAGATGGTTTTAAAAAAGGCAAATATCATTATTTATTTACTGTAAACGTGCATGTGTAAATTAACCATACCATAGTCATAAACTCACATCATGTTTTCCTTTCTTACAGGGCCACGACCTCTACGGATGTAGTTGTGTCGATTTGTGTGATCTTCGCCATGTCCTTCATCCCCGCCAGCTTCGTCCTCTTCCTCATCCAGGAGCGCGTCAGTAAATCCAAACACCTGCAGTTTGTGAGTGGCGTGAATCCTACCATCTACTGGCTGGCCAACTTCACCTGGGACATGGTACATGTGAAACACTTCACTTTTTGTCGTTGCTGTGCCTATAATGTTCCTTCTGCTCTGAAAGATGGATGGAAAGTGGAAGGGTACACGAGAACTAAAAAGAGGAGCTGAGATAGCTAATTAAAACTCTATTAAAACTCTATCAATTTACCACTGAATACGGTTCACAGCCTCCATTGTTCTTTGTCATATGTTACATTCTCTGTGGAGAGAGATAAATTCACCTTCACTAATAAATTGCTTATAAATTAATTAGTGTCAAGGGAGATAAAATGGGTTTGCAACCTATGCAGCGCAAAAAAAACCAAAAAAAAAAAACCCGTCTTACTCTATATAATTTTAAAAACTGCTACATAAAGAAATACTACAGTATATAATGAGGTGCTATAATTTTTTTTTTCCAAAATTTGTGTTTAGTAAACCCATAGTTGCACATGTGGACAACACTGTTTATTTGCATGCATAATATCATATATAAAATAGGCATATAGTAAAGATGGATGCAAGTGTTTTTTTTTTTTTTTTAATAATGCATACAAAAGGGACTATTAGCACTACATGATTTGGGGGAAATATATAATGAAAAATGTTTTAATTGCAATTTAAAGTAAGATACAAAAATAAAAAAAGGTTTAAAATAATATGTATATTATTGTTATAAAATAAAATATCAAACAAAATAAATATTACTAATGGACTATTTCACTATGAAATGCTAAAATAATTATTATAATTTTAGTTTATAGTAAATTTGTAAAATTACAATACTTATATTTGTCTCCTAATTTCTTAATGTTTCGAAATTAAATCGTTGAGTTTTTATTTTAGCGATACAGTTTAACACTTCTCCTTTGTTTGGCAGCAGGTTTATGAACTCGTCTCATTGAAATCTTATGTAATATTTAGCATGTTGCGTTTTCAAATGCATGTTATAAGTGACGAACTCACAGCACTTGCAGATTTGGAGGTCATGTGAAGCAGCATTTACTGCAAATCATGATCTACTTGTGTGTAAATGAACATGGTGCAGTGCATATATTTATTTAAGTACTTTTGTTATCAATTGTTAAGCAAACAAAACAGTGTTGTTATTATGGATTAATTAGTATTACTTAACACATTTAATTTATTGTATTTCTTTTGTTGTTATTGTTCTCGGGTGTCTTTTAAGTATTATGTTTGATCCTGTTGTGTTTCAGTGTAATTATGCCATCCCGTGTATCATCGTCATCGTCATCTTCCTGTGTTTCCAACAAAAATCGTACGTCTCTCCACCCAACCTACCTGCGCTCATACTGCTGCTGTTGCTTTATGGGTGAGTGTGTGGTGGATGTTTGTTTTTTCATCTCCTGGAATTTAAAAGTGTTTTGTGAGTGTTTGTATCATGTGTTTTTGTCTCACAGGTGGTCCATCACTCCGATGATGTATCCCGCCTCGTTCCTGTTCAGCGTTCCCAGCACAGCGTATGTGGTTCTGACCTGCATCAACCTCTTCATTGGCATCAACGGCAGCGTAGCCACATTCGTCATGGAGCTCTTTGACGACCCGGTGAGAGTCCAGCACACACAATTTAGCCTGCAGTGACATTGTGTCTGTTATTTCAATTTATTTTTCCGAAGAGTGTGTCGTTCTTATCATCTGTGACGTACAAAGCACAAAGCTTTCTTTCAGCCCAACCTGATGCTTAGGATCTTTTCACACCAAGAACAATAGTTATATTGATAACAAATCACAACTTTTGATTCAGATCCTATTATAGATTGAGTAACGAATCACCTACTTGAAGTGAGAAGTCAGTGCTACTGTCTTTTCGACTTTAAAGTAACGGCAGCACATGATTACTAAAAATGTGTTTGTGTGGACGCTTATATTGTTATACCAGTTTATCCAATGTACAAATTACGGTATTTTAACATTTCACAAAAGGTGCCGTTTGGTCTGGTTTTGTTTTCGTAATAAATGGTATTTACACTTTTTTTGGACTATTTAATAGCATACCAAAAAGGTGTGTTTTTTCTTACAAAGTTTCTAAAACATTATTTTGTTTATAACGTTTTAGATGTGGTCTCTAAAACATTTTTAAGATGTTGAAGTGCAACATTACCTTACTGCAACCAAAATATAACACTGTGAAAATGTTTTTTGTTTTCTTGGGTAAATGCTGCTGAAATCAAGCTGTAATCATAAATGTGAATTGAATTTAATTAATCAAATTATCCAGGGCTGTTTTCGCAAAAACGACAAATGTGCAAATATTCTAGTCCGAGTAATGCTTAGCTTGACATACTGTTTTAGTCCAATTAAAATGGAACTTTAAAAAGGGAGTTAAATGATAAATAAGTGTGCTAATAACTAGTTAAAATAATAGTGCAGCCATCTTCACGAAACCTTGTAAAGACGACAATAAAATGTGCTGTAGAGCTGCTCTAAACTGCTGTATTTCAAAGATGCCATGCCATAAATTGGTGAATCCAGTGAGTAGATGCCCCAGTTAGTTTGTTGAATGGAGCAGAATTAAGGCATTCAGATATGTGTTTTTAAAGCTGAACTTTAAACACGTTTGTGTGTATGACGGCAGACGTGTGTCTTAGAGAATATGGGTCAGTGTAAATCCTGTGTGATTTCACCGTCTCTGGTGTTTGTGATGATGAATGAGCAAGAAAATGGGCAAGAAAACTGTTGCATGATTTCTTCAACTGTGTTTGAGTGTGTTTGATGAATCACACGCTGCTGAAGACGGCTCGACTATCATCAGAACGATTTTTCATCAACTTTAGATTTTAGCTTGAGATTGAGGATACATGCGGAAGTATTGATCATTCTCTTATTTGTGGGTGTTGGGTTGTTTTGTTTTAAAAATTGTGGGTAGACATTTGTATTCGGTTCCAATGTATATAATATATAATGATAGACTCCACATAGAGTGAAAAAATTAATGTTCTTTTGACATATTTTTCACATTTAGACTCATTATATAAAATGCAAAGCAAAATGTAGGTGTGTCGGGGTTTGCTTCAAACAGTTATGACCTTATACAAAAAAAAAAAGAAAAAAAAAACATTTAATGGAATATAGTTTCCCAAAAATAAATATTCTGTCATTTTTTAATCACTTCTATACCCGCATGCTCTTATGTTAAAGGAGTAGTTCACTTTTAAAAAATAACTTTTGCTGATAATTTACTCACCCCCATGTCATCCAAGATGTCCATCTCATTCTTTCTTCAGTCGAAAAGAAATTAAGGTTTTTGATGAAAACATGCCAGGATTTTTCTCCATATAATGGACTTCAATGGGAACCAAAAGGTTCAAGGTCCAAAAGATCAAAGTTCAAAGGGGTTTAAACAATTCCAGACGATGAATAAGGGTCTTATCAAGCGAAACGATCGCTCATTAAAAAACAAATAAAAAAGTTTAAGTTTTATAAGCTCAAATGCTCGCCTTGCTCTGTTCTGTGATGCGCGTTCGTGGCTCTCCTGTTCAAACTCGTACATCAAAATGAACGAATCTTTTCCCGAGTCTATTCGTTCATTTCGTTCGTTGAATGAATCAATTGACACGAAAAAAGATTCGTTTGCACTGAAACTGTCTTTTGGACCTTGAACCGTTTGGTTCCCATTGAAGTCCATTATACGGAGAAAAATCCTGGAATGTTTTCATCAAAAACCTTAATTTCTTTTCAACTGAAGAAAGAAAGACATGGACATCTTGGATGACATGGGGGTGAGTAAATTATCAACAGAAGTTTTTTCAAAAGTGAACTACTCCTTTAAACACAAAAGGAGAAGTTCAACAGATCATGCATGTTGCTCTTTTCCTAACAAGTGTTATTGTTCACTAACACTAAGACTATTAAAATTGTTTGTAATAATTTAAATAAAATGAAATATAAATATTACATGAAAAACTTTATGAAAAGCTAAAATTTAAGCTTAAGTACTAAAATTACAAAAAACAAATCCATAAAATTAAATATAAAGCTGAAAAACAAACATTAAAAATGATTAAGCACAACATAACTTAAAACGTCTCGATTATGGTAACCCTCATTCACTGAGTAGGGAACGGAGACGTCTCGTCGGAGGAGTTTCCAACGAATTGGGATCATGCTAGGGAGACCAATTGCCTTCGAGTGAATTAAAACGAGCCAATGAATATTGGCATGCAGGACTTGTATTCCGCGCCCCGCCTGCCAGTGCAGATATAAAGCGGAAACCCCTTGCCTGCCCGAAGGGAGCCACTGGAATACACATATGTACTGGCCCGAAGGGAAGTGCAACATTTGGCAGTCCTTGAGGTAGTCCCAGCCCGAGGGGTAGGAGCGTACTCAGCAAGGACGACAGAACAGGTCTGTCGAGGGAAAGACACAGTGCTAACCCACAGGGTAGCTGGAACGTGGAAGAAATGGGTCACCGTAAGGTAGGGCTGGGCGATATGGACCAAAAGTCATATCCCGATATATTTAGGCTAAATATCGATATACGATATATATCGCAATATTTTTTTTCCGCAAAGTGAGAGCAAATGTTCACTCAAAGCCAAATATGAGTCACAAGTAGCCTAGTTTTATTGAAACCAGCTATTTCAGTGAACAGGTGAAAAATCAAATGAATAAATAAGAAAAAGGTTTCTTCACCTGGTTCATAATTAAATGCTCAGCTATTCTATTAACAAGAAAATGTAAAAATAAATACTGTACAACAACAGGAGTACCTTTTTTTTTATTATTTATTTATTTTTAATCAAAGTTCCATAAGGTGGGTGTGGGAAAATGAAGTTTGCAGTTAGCTTTTTCGCAGTGTTTCCTCTTTTCCCTCTGTGGTGGCAGGGATATTCCCATGACCACAATTCCTTGCCCCCGGTGTTTAAACCTGCCTAAATATTATAAAATGAAAGGCTCCAAATTTAGAGCGGCAAATCGATTTTGCGCCCCCCGTGCGCAAAATGAGGCACTTGAAGCAACGCGAAGTCACAATGTACAGTTTAAAAGTTTAAGCACAAAGTAAAGAGATATTTGATGCTTAGTATATTATATCTATGCAACAGTTTATTGAGCCTTTTCTTTTAACAGTTTTAAATTTCAGTTACAGTGCGCATGAAAAACAATTAATTGTGCTTTCTACTCCAGTGCTGTAATAACAGACACCCAGGAGAAAGGAATACGATTTAGAAAGCGCTATAAACTCCAGTAAGAAAGTCATTTCATGAAAACCATATAAATGTATCTACAAATAAAGTATAATAATGGGAACATTGATCTTGAAGAGAGTTTCGTTGTGTTACTGTCTTAACAGAACGTGGCGCGCTGTTTGAATGCTGAATGGAGAATGACTGAGGAGAGATGAGTTTCCATTAACTTAACGACTTAAATATTAATTAAATTTTTAATTCATTTTAAATTCATGACTTAAATTCATTTTTACCTCACATTATGCTATTGAATGACTTTAGAAGTCTTGGAATATAGTGCGAAAACTTTATGGTGGTTTACAATATTTTTTATGTCTTTAGTGGGGCTAACAATAACACAATAGTGTGTGCACAATACCGGACTTCACTGAGAAGCTGCTGCAGCCGTGGCGGGATGATGTTTGGTGCGGCGGCCGCGGGAGAAAGACTGCAGAGGAAACACTATTCATGGTTATCGATGGCTTGTGGCTGGGGCTTCTGCAGCGCGCAGGTGTTCGCGCAGGGAGCAGTGCAGTGAGGATCACAGCGCTTATTTGAACTATATCGATATATGCGATAAGATCTAATTCCATATCGCATTTAAAAATATATCGATATATTTTTTATATCGATATATCGCCCAGCCCTACCGTACGGACCACTGTTAAGGCCACCCAGTCTATTAACAACTCCTACGAGAGGTATAATAGACCTGGATCCGCCTCGCCTGGTGCCGGAGGGATGATGGAGGAACTGGAGGTTAGCCGTTTGTTGGGGAACCAACGGAGCAAAAAAGCGCACGTATACGGCTCATAAGGCGGGAGTGGCGCAGCAAGCCGACAAGACCTATTTCCTCGCAACACTGGCCGTAGCGAGTACACGGGAGGAAACAGGTTCAACACGTAAGCTATAAAACCTGGCAAATTTGTTAGGTGTCGTATAGCCCGCTGCTCTACAGATGTCTGTCACCAAGGCGCCTTGTGCCAGCACTCAGGAGAGAGTGGAGAGAGCTGTCAACCTTCTGGGCAAAGCACTTCCTGGGATTCATATGCCCGGACAATAGCATCCACTAGCCAGTGGACTAACCTCTGCTTGGAGACAGCTTTCCCCTTCTGCTGGCCTCCGTAACAGATGAAGAGCTGCTCTGAGGTCCTAAAGCTTTGCGTTCTGTCCAATTAGCAACGTAGGGCACGTATGTGACAGAGAAAAGCTGGGGCTGGGTCTGCCTCCTCCAAAGGCATGGCTTGCAGGTTCACTACCTGATCTACAAACAGAGTGGTAGGAACCTTGAGCAAATCCGAATCGGGGTCTCAGAACAACATGAGAAAGGCCCGGTCCGAACTCCAGGCACGATTCGTCAAATGTATCGTGATGAGCGGCTATTGCGGCAACTGCCGTCGTTCCAACCTATCTTCCAAGTTCGGGGGTCTTCCCGGCGGGAAGAACACCAAACGACGAACAGGTTCCACTTTGATGCATAGAGGCACCTTGTAGAGAGGGCTCTAGCGGAAATGATGGTATCTACCACAGCTTGTGGTAGGCCACCTAGAACCTCCGCGTCCCATCCAGGAACCAGACATGGAGTCTTCAGAGGTCTCTGAGAAAGCAGGTCCTTCCTCAGAGGAATGGTCCAGGGAGGTGCTGTCGCGAAGAGCAAGAGTTCCAGGAACCAGGTCTGGTTGGGCCAGTATGGCGCAACTAGCAAGACCTGCTCCTCGTCCTCCCTGACTTGTCCCAGTGTCTGTGCAAGAAGGCTCACTGGGGGAAACGCACATTTACATTCTCTCGTGCCGAGAGATCCTCCGGTCAGGGAATAGAACAACTGGCAACGGGTCGTGTCTGGAGAGGCAAACAGATCTATCTGAGCGGCTCCGAAGATTCCCCATATCAGCTGGACCACCTGGGGATGGAGTCGCTATTCTCCCGGAAGGGCGGTTGCCGTGAGAGCTCGTCTGCTGCACGGTTGAGTGCACCTGGGATGTGAACGGCCCGAAGCGACCTCAGATACATCTGACTCCATAGGAGGAGATGGCGAGCGAGTCGCGACATACGACGGAAGCTTAGACCACCTTGATGGTTGATGTATACTACTGGTGCAGTGCTGTCCGAACGGACCAGTACATGTTTGCCCCGGAGACGGGCTGTGGCTGCTTCGGCTCATGATATACTTGATCACCTCCGACTGCTTCTGAACGGCGGAGAACTGTTGGGTGCAGCTCTCCAACGCTTCACCGAGGAGGCCACCCTGGGATATGGGGATGTTCAGGAACCCATTCTTCTCCAACTCCCCCACATCCGCGAGGTTGAGCCATAGGTGTTACTCCTGGAGCATAAGAGTTGACATCGTCTGACTGAGGGCCAGTGCTGTAACTTGCACAGCTCAAACCCGATTCAGAACTACCCTTGTATACTCTGTGTTTTGGCTTCACACAGACTTGTAGTGGGGAAGAGGTGGTCCACTATTAGCAAAGCCACCCCACCACTAAGGGTAGTGAGAGAGGAAAACATTTTGCACATTTTGGCATGTTTGGCTTTCCAGAGCACCAGTTGCCAAAAGCTTTTTCACACGCATCCAGGAAGGCAAGGGACAAGGCAATTACGCATTGCACTGCGCCCCTAGAGTAGCCCGGGAAGTGTGGCTGTCAAGTCTGAAGCTGATTCAGCATGAGCACGCACACCATTACAGTGGGAACTCAGCGTCATCATTTCCAGAGAGTAACAGCTCTCTCTCCAATGCAGCGATCGACATCTGCCCTCCCCTGGAGCCCTGAATGAAATAGTTGGCCCCTCATGAGAAGGACCAGAGATTCCACCCGAAGCTGCCAGGAATGCAAAACAGTGAACGTGGCCATACCTTGATGGCACACGGCACTCTGAGCGCTCAACCCCTTGAGAAGAGAGCATAAACCACCCACGAACAGAGTCTCAGCATGTTTGCGATGCGCTAGAGGAGTGAAGTTTCCGAGGAGGTGGTCTCGTCAGAGATCCTCTAATCACCAATGCTATTAACCAAAATAGCCCTCTGACGTTGGCCACCAGAAGAGGAACTAGATTTGGGAACAGGCAAAGGCGCGCATCTAGACCCCCGAATGACGCACGCTGGGTTGATGCAGCCGGCAGCTCGACGGCACGCTGAGCGGCTCAAGCCTTTACGAGAAAGGGAAGACGAAAAATACGCCGACTTGATCAAGCTCTCATAAGAGAACATAAACCACCCAAGAACACAGTCTCATCATGCTTGCCCAGGCATGTGAAACAGTGATCGCGGCCGTCAAATGAGGACAAGAAACGACCTCATCCAGAAACACACGGGTGAAACATCATCCTGAAAAGGACGCAATCTTCACCTGTGTTGCTCTTTTCACACAAAACGCTCTCTTATTGTGCTGAAGCACGCAGAGATATACGCGACAACACAGGGAGGAAACTGCAAGCCTGCTGTGCGCACTCAACCGAATAGACAGCCGCGATAACAGCTCTTTGAAAAAGGAGCAGATCGCGTGAAGCAGCAGCTGGTACCCGGGAGATCGCGAAGATCGCTGAAGCGCAGTCACACCAACACAGAGAGGACTCGGAGAAAACAGCAGACTCGTTGAGCGTAAAGATAAATTATTAATCTTGAAGCTCATCCACTCAGAGAACACAACCGGTTGGCTCTGAAGCTAAAAGCATGTGTGTGCACTCTCTTCCGCTTTATATCTGCACTGGCAGGCGGGGCACAGAATGCAAGTCCTGCATGCCAATATTCATTGGCTCGTTTTAATTCACTCGAAGGCAATTGGTCTCCCCGTGATCCCAATTCGCTGTACTAAACTCATGTAATTTTATATATATCTATACTAAAATTACACTGCAAAGTGCATAGTGTGAAGTCATTATCAATTAAAAGATAATAAAAATAACTATTAAACACATCCGTATGACACAATCAGTGAAACAATGTGCATGTAAATTTACTCATTTTGAAGAATCACGTATTTCCAATCTAACATTGCTCTCAACATTGTTCTCTGTCTCATCTGTCTTTATGTCCAGAATATAACTCGCATCAATGACATCGTGAAACAGGCTCTGCTAGTGTTTCCTCATTTCTGTTTGGGAAGAGGCCTGATGGACATGGCCCAAAACCAGGCAATGGCCAACCTCTACAAAAACCTGGGTAAGACATTGACGCATCGCATACGGAAGTTTGTAGTTCAGTGTTGATTTGTGGTACAGTAAGTGAGTTCTTTCTTTTCAGGTGAAGACCGCTTTGAAAATCCTCTCAACTGGAACTTGGTGGGCAAGAATCTGTTTGCCATGTCCATTCAGGGTGCGGTTATGTTCGGCCTGACCCTTCTCATACAGTACAACTTCTTCTGCAAACCAAGGTAAGAAAAAGACAAAAATCTCACTCCTAAAAAAAAAAATCGGTTGGCACCTACTGTACCAGTCAAAAGTTTGGATTAAATTTAACAACATTTACGTACTATATAATTAGGGTTAATGTTTGGTTTACGGTTAATTGCTTCTAATTAAAATAAGTTACTGTTATTACTAATACTATAGTATGTAAAATTAATAAGATTGTAAAAGTAACACTGTACATATATATATTTTTTTACTTTAATATTTTTTATTCTGCTTACTCCGCTTCGCGTCGTGCCTAACAACACCCTTCAGCCATTATTCACTTATTCACGATACAGCACAGCCTCTCATACCTTGCCTAAATATATATATATATATATATATATTAGTGCTGTCAAACGATTAAAATATTTAATCACGATTAATCACATTAATGTCATAGTTAACTCGCAACTAATCGCACATTTTTATCTATTCTAAATGTCTTTTGATTTCTTTTTATTACATTGTTTTTGTTCTCATTTTAATGCTCTTATCAACATGGAAAAGTGGATTGGCTTGTTTAGTGCAAATGTTTTATTATTATTATTATTATTATTATTATTATTTTTATTATTGAAAATAACATTGCAATTGTGCTCAATTTCACACTAACCTATAAATAATCTTTCACACAATGTAACACTGTCCATCAATAAAAGGGTGAAAGAAATACTGACGAGGTCCTGATATTGATGAGGGGGTGGAGAATTCGCATAATCTGTGTGTGTGTTTGCTTGGCCATCATCAAGTGGTGTTTCAGACAGGACGTGCTGCGATGATGATAACTCAGTTCACAACGACAAAACACACAGATCACTTGGACTTGTCAATGGGACAATTTGGCAACATTCCATTCAGAATCTTAGGGCATCCATTTCGACGTCTCGCGCTCGTCATCCACTCGTCATGTTACTATTTGGCCGGCTCGCAAGCCGAAACGAGTGTGTGCGGCACAAAACGTCCTCGCGCTGCACTCTGAAACCCATTCATTTGGCTTGCGAAGGAAGTTTTTTTGCTTCTTCGACCAAAATGCAAGCGGATCTAGACCGTTAACAAAACAACAGGCCATCGCAAACACACATTTCGGCTTGTGAGCCGGCTTTGAGTGGATGACGAGCGCGAGACGCCGAAATGGATCAGGACGATAAAAAAATGTACGCCGTTAAAATGGGTTTGTGTTAACGCCATTAATAACGCGTTAAACTGACAGCCCTAATATACATATATATATATGAATATCCTATACAACTAAACAAAATAACAGTTCTGACAAAAGATTCTAACAAATTGGAAATTGGTAATTACTGTAGTCTTATTAAAATATTTCATTAATTTGAATTAATTGCACACATATATATATATATATATATAACGTTTGAATGAATGATTCAGTGACTCACTCATAAATACTTTTTTCATTACTTGATGATTTTTGAAACAAATCTCATGAATGAATGATTCAATGACAAAAACCTTTTTTAGGTCAATTGTCTCCACCTAGTGGCGTGATGATGTAATTGAAACAATCGGCAAGTTGCTTTCAAAAAGTGCTTTTCTGTACTTTGGCCACTACCGTAGAAATCAATGTTTATTTACCAACTATAAGCTTTTATCCCAGTACTGCTGTGATTCTTTGAATATTTGTAACACAGAAATAATGAATTCTGTGTGTGGTTTGTGACTGTTTGTGAAGCCTATACCTCTACATGACAACTGCTCTCTCTCTAGATCAGCAGCAGTGCAGAGATCGCAGTCTTTTAACGATTAATCGTGCAGCTCTAAAATATACACACACATGATCATGTCGTCTGCTCTGGGGGTAAATTCACACATCTTTACACACAGGTCGATAAAGTCACTGCCTACATCATCAGGAGGAGAGGATGAAGATGTGACTCGGGAGCGTGAACGTGTGCACCAGGGTGGAGCTCAGAATGACCTGCTCCAAATATGTGACCTTACTAAGGTATTTCCTGTTCTTGTGGCATCAGAGAGGTGTATTGTTTCCTTCCATTCATTCAGGAATGATGAATTACCAGCTTCATATTTTGAAAAGTGCCATAGTTGGCAGTTGTGAAAAGTCGGGTGAACAGTTGATGCCAGCTGGTCAACCAGCTAAATGAGCTAAACTGTTTTGAACAGTTTAAAGGTCCCCTGACATGAAATTTTCACTTTGTGAGGTTTTTTAACATTAATATGAGTTCCCCTAGCCTGTATATGGCCGATTTGTAAACCGAGCTTTGGCTAACTTTCTCTGCCTTTGTGAAATGAAATCTCAGACGGACTGATCTTGAATCTCCTCAGCATGACGTGATACTGACGAAAGGTAACCTCCCCTTTCTCTGTTTTGGCCGCCCAGAGAATGCGGCTCGCCCATGAGAAGATTTACGAACGCGTGAGCTCGATTTGAGTTTTTCCTCAAGAGATATCATGGCTTGCAAAGAGCGAAGCATGGCAGTTGATCAGTGTTTGGATGTACAAATGAACGCAAACGTATTTTTTTAGTTCTTTCATACGAGCCTCTGAAGAAACAATGGGTTAATTTTATTTTGTCTGGAAATGCGCCGACACAACTTCCCAAACATTTCACAGATGAGTGTTTCCTCAACTTTGGCCAATACAGAGCTGGCCTCAATGAACGTCTGAAAATAAATCGATCGAGTGACCAAGCAATAATTTCTGACGTGTAGCCTAATTGTTCAAGTTCAGACAGGTAATCATTCTCTCAAAATTGTTCAATACTGTTTATGCATAAGTCAAGCCAGTGACTAAAATATCAACTTCACATCATTTAAATATGATCAAGTAATCTTATTTAAATTGTGAACAAATTATATACACCAAGCATCAAAGAACAATTTTTCCACACAGCACGAGTTTATCTGGACATCTCGTTATGAAATCAATGGCACACGTTACACTGCACAATGTACATCTCTTGCTGTACATCATCATGTTGGTGAAAGCATTAGAGAGAATGCAGAAACTGCGTCGCAATGATAAGATCTTCATTCTAGCAATCATCTGCTTGCTCAATGTTCATCACAGCAATATTTTATGTGATAGAAATAGATCTAAATACTTTAAAAACTTCTCACGACTCGTTAATCTCGATAGCTTTAATAGTAAAAATGCATAATAGCTGTAGGAAAAATATTTGAGAGAGTTTCACATGTAATATGTAGCTATTTCATATGCAAGCATGTCAGCCAATCATAGCAGTGGACGGTTACACTAAATTCAAACAGAGCGTTCAAATCAGAGTCTAAAATCAAGCTCGGAAAAATACGTTTTATTTCTGAATTATGACTATTTTTGATCTAAAAAAAACATACGAGCATTATAAGGGCAACCCAGGAAACTTTATAAAATAATACAAAAACCCCATGTCAGGGGACCTTTAAGATAAGCAAACTAGCTTTTTTTTTCCGCAGCAGGGTTATTCTGATCAATACCGTTTTCTCTCACTTGATTATTTTATAATCAAAAAGGCCAAACACCAGTTTTTTGTTTTTTTTTTGTTTTTGTGCTAACTCTTTTAGTTTCATTAAATATTAAATTAAAGTTTAGTTTACCATAAATGCTTGTCAGTGTATTTGGCAGTACACTTTAACCATAATTCAAAGCCTGTAGATAGAGGCAATTGTGAAATGACATATAAAGATGTACTTTAGTCCTAATTAACAGGGTCAAAACATAAACTATAGCAGGTTTTTGTTTAATTACAATTAACATGCGAAGAGTTCAGATGCAAAAGCCTCTAAGTGCCATTTGAAATTTTCTTCTAGAATGATCATTTTTATAAAGCTTGTTTATTTAAGTTCAGTAATTTCACATAAATGGCAATTCATAGGTAATCTTCATTGACATTTAAGTGAAATTACTGAACTGAAATATATAAGCTTGATAAAAATAATCATTTTAGAAGAAAATTTCAAATGGCACTTAGAGGCTTTTGCATCTGAACTCTTCAGGTGTCTGAAAACATTACATTCAGTTTACACTTAAATATATTCTTTTAAAGAATATTATTTCCATAATAAGTAAAAAAAAAAAAAAAAAAGTATGCTATACTAAAGTATGCTCCTTGTTTCACAAGGATAGACTTTGAATATTCAGGGCAGAGGCTTGTGGTTCCAGGTGTGTGAGTGTACAGATGTGCACAAGAGTGTCCAGTGATTAAGAGTGAGAGTTTGATTGGCCTGTTCTGTAATCAGACTTCTCTGAGCACTGAGCTAGACTGGCAGAGAGCAGCTGTCTCTACTCAAGAGACGCCGTTTATGTGACATGAATCACGTGCCGTTCTTGTCCCAGACATCTCAGACAGACTGAGTCCTCGTATTGAATGTTCCTGAAAGATTTTTCTTGGAGAACGCACAGTTTTCAACATACACACAGCTCAAGTAAAGCTCAAACAACAGTTTTTATGGATTTTTGCTTTTAAAACTCCATTGCTGCACTTTAAGTTGAAATTCTTTTCTGTGATGATGGACAGATGCGATTCACAGAATAACTTTTATATTGTTAGTAATATTTCAAGATGAACATTTACTGGAAGCAGTTTAGGTTTACTTATCCATGTATCATTTTTCCGAAAAATCATGTTCAAATGTTTGTCAAATAAGATCCATCAGTCTATTTGTTAATTACTCAATCATCTTTGTATTGCATTGCATTAAAGCTACAGCGCTTTGATAATCTATAATAATCTACTACTAATATATTATTTAATATGTCAGACTTAAAGGGTTAATATGTTCTTAGTAGTGCTGGCTGGGCAACAATTAATCACATCCAAAATAAAAGTTTCAGAGTACATGCAAATATTTCTTAAATATACATGCATTTATATATACAAACTCATTATACACAGTACACACACACACATTATGTAAACACAAACTTTTATTTTGGATGTGATTAATCGTTGCACATCACTAGTTCTTAAAGGATTATATGATGTTGTCTACACAGAGAACAGTTATATATTTACAAAACAAACAAAAAAATTGTACACTTTATTTCGACGGTCCACTTTAGACATTCTACTAACTATGCAACTTTGCAAATACATGTCAACTAACTCAAATTAGAATATTTGTATACTAGTAGTTTAGGTTTAGATGTCTGGGTTCGGGCAGAGAATGTCTAATTGAAGAGAATTGGCACTGGCTGGTTACTTCCGGTTTCTGAACTGGCTGCAGTAACACGTCTCTGTCCATGCGGGGGCGCTCGCGGTCGAGTGCAGAATGAATGGGAGTTTATGGGGTTTCACCCCCAGAAATCCACTTTTCTCAGGATGTAATTTTTTGTCTAGTAATCTGAAAGTTGTATTCAAAAGGGAGGGCTAAGATAATACACTCAGCTGAAAATTGCATTTTTAAGTTCACTTATCTGTTCTAAAAATCCGTTCAAAATGTGATGACGTCACACAATAGCAGAATGCTAGCGTGTTCCGGCCAACAACGACCTAACCTGTAAGAAATCGAAAGGACTTAAGTACTCGTTCATTCGACTTTTGGCCTATAATGTATATTGAACTTGCGGAATCAGAAATAAAATCTATGTTGATTCAACGACAAGCAGGTGAAAGAGACACATTTAGCCGTTTAGCTCCATAGACTCCCATTCATTCTGCACTCGCCCGTGATCACCTCCAGTGGAATTCTAATGGAACTGCAACTAAGATGATACACAATGGGGCTAATAGGAAGTGCCAAGGCTCTCCGTTAAACGGGCTCTGGTTCGGGTTAGTAGAATAAGTTTACGTAGATGCAGAGATACTTCTAGTTAGTAGAATGTCTAAAGTGGAACATCAAAATAAAGTGTTAACAAAAAATAAAGCTTTTAACAGGCATGATACGATTATACTTTGTGATTTTTTTTATTTTTTATTTATTTATTATTGTTTTCTTCAGATGTACCGTGTGAAGGCTACTCCAGCCGTGGATAAAATCTGTGTGGGTGTTCCTGCTGCAGAGGTAAATGACACTTATTTTAAGCACTAATAATAATCAGAAAGTGTCTAAATGAATTTCATTATTTTTTTAATAAGAGTATAATGCCAAAGGTCTTTAAATAACTTTAGCCTCTATAGACCTCGTGGAATTAGTTTTTGCAGATATGCATTTAATTTTTGGCAGCAATAAAAAAAAATGTACAACTGTCTTTTTCCCCTGATACCACCTGCCATCATCTATTATTAGCAAGAAACAAATATTGACTCATTGCTGTGCTGCTCAAAAAAAGCTTCTAATGTTGTTGAATATGTCAACACTGGCTTTTTTCATTGGGTTGTTGAAGTATTTATTTATTTTTTTTTTCTGTTAATGCATTTGTCACTAAATCATTGTGTTTGTTTGGTTTGCAGTGTTTTGGTTTGTTGGGGATAAATGGTGCAGGTAAAACTACAACTTTTAAAATGCTGACTGGAGACATCAGCCCCACAGCAGGAGATGCCTTCGTAAACAGATACAGGTACACTATATAAAAGCAATAGAAGTAATTGTATTATGTATTATGCGTAATTGGTCAGAGGAAAAGAGGTGCATATTCAAATATTTATTGTCAACCTCGGGAGGTCGAACTAAATATTACTGTGTATGAGTTTTATTTTCTAATCATTTTTTGACGAGCTTAACCTAAATTTATCATAAAATAATAAAAATCAAATAAATACATCAGAATGGGTAGCAGGGATGCAAATATAGGCCAAATTGAGTTCTCTCAGTTGAGTCTAGCTAGTTTGCCAAATGTTGGTTGTGATCAATTATATTTCCCATAAATTAAAGGGATAGTTCACTTAAAAATACATTTTTGGTATGTTTTAGCATACGTCAAGGGCATCCAAGTTGTTTTCACAGTATTTTTAATTTTGATATTTTTAGGTCAAACTGTTCATGTCTGTCAGTCATAATGCAGGTCTATGGACACCACCTCAAAGAACATGCATAGAGAAGTCCAAATTAAACATGATTTAACGCCTCGTAAATGTCAGTACACATTGATGGCTTAAGACAAGAAACGAGCGGTTTGTGTGAGAAAACGAACAGTTTTTATATCACAAGAAAAGTGATTTCTTGTTTAACTTTTCAGCATCCGCAGTGAAATGCAGTTGGTGCAGCAGAATATGGGTTACTGTCCGCAGTTCGATGCGATAGATGACCTTTTGACAGGAAGAGAACACCTGGAGTTCTACGCTCGACTCCGAGGGGTTCCGGAAAAGGAGGTTTCCATGGTAACACAGCCTGCGGTCATTGTTTTGCAGACCCTTAATCTTTGTATCTAAAATTCACTCTCTGTCCATGGACTCTTTCTCTCTCTTCTGTGTGTGTGTGTGTGGTTCATTATGTAGACCTTTCAGCAACAAAACCATCAAAAGTTTATTGTGTTTTTAATTTTCAGTATATTTCAGTATATTATCAAAAAACAAGTTTATTGTGTTTTTAATTTTCAGTATATTATACTGAATTATATTATTCTTTAGATTATATATATATAATTTATTATATTATATATAACATAATATTAAAATATTATTATACAATACTATTTTTATTAGATTATATATATTTCTAACAGTTAGTTCGGTTTTTGAATCTGATTGGGGCCTTCCAGGAGTGTGATTTATATCAGCGTTTAGAGTCACACAAGAGTCTTTTGTTTGGAGGCAGTGAACCTCAGTGGCTAATCATTTTCATGTTTGTGGGGCCTGCACGAAAAATACAACCTTTTTGGTGAAGAATTTACGGTAGAAATTGAAACTATAATGGGAGAAGAGTTTGACTATTTGTTTATTATTTTAATTGGCCAGAAACTGTTTTAGACCAGGATAAATACTTAATGAACACATAATACTAATGCATTTAACGTCCAATAAATATTGGTTTAAAGCAATTAATTATATTTATTTTATATAACTATTTACGCTTAAATTGTTAAAAAGCATGTAGAGTTACATTATCTAACTCTCAATCTTTACATATGAACAAATTAAACAATAGAATGTTGTTAATTACAGTAACAATGAATGAAGAACTCACTATTTGTATATAACCTGGGATCAGTAGTTTTCGAAAAAACTCTTTTGGCCAATGTTGATATTTGAAATTACCGAAACAAACACGCCCCTACCCCAAAATGATCTCGCCCCTAATTTGATAGCTCCACCCCACACTTTCATACACGACCGTAACCCAGGCAACGACTATGGCGGAATCTGCTGTATCTGCCAGACGAGGGTAACGTTAAGTGAAAGCAATGTGTTACTATGGTAATCCATGTCTAATGTGTTTTAGTTGTAATATGTGTTTTAACGCATCAATGGTTCAGCTCTGTTTCACGTTGAAGACGACCCTTAACACCCACAAAGTTATCATGATGATCAACTCAATAGCATGAGCACGTCAGTCATAGTAATGAATATATTACAACTATAACAAGATTAGGGGGTTATATCGATCACTAAGTGGGGAACCAAAGGAAATGAACATTAGGAGTATATTATCTTACTTTTCAGACACACTTTGGGAATCGACACTTCAAACAGACAGTGGAGGAGATAGCTGTCTTTTTCATAGCTAAATCAAACAACAATAATATCGCAAATGAAAAAAAAACAAGAAAAGATGAAAAACAAGCAATATGTTTCTGTGAAACAAATCTAAACAATGTTGCTCACCTATCAAGAAGAAATAAAGTAAACTCAGCATCCGATGTTATGCCTTTCCGGGCATATGTTATGCATGTAAGCTTCTCGGATGTTAACTCGAGTATTACCTCTTGTCTGATCGTAAGCCTTTTTTAATTTTAAGTTCCGCAGACATTTTTCTCTTTTGTTTTTTATCGGCCATCTCTCTTTCTTTAGTCATTTGGTTAATGTATGTTGCTGTGTGCACTAAGCGCTCTCTTTTACCCATCATCTGTACTGCTGATTGGTTACAAGTGTGTTTTGGTAGTCATTCTTCAACGTGTTTTTCAAAACTACTGTCCCAACTTTAATTTATTAACAATGTAGAGACTAAAATATGGAAACCTTGAATTAACTATAAAATAATATTTTTTAAGTACTTAAATACTGTATTGTTATTTTAAAGTGTTAAATGCAAAGAAAAAAATAAGAATTGCGAGTTTATATCTCTCAATTGTGATTTTCTAGCTTAAAACTCTGACTTTTTTTTTCTTGCAATTCTCAGAAATGATTTAAAAATGTACCTTTAATTTCATTATAGTTTTAGTTGGTTTCAACAATTGTTTCTTTCGTTTCAGTTAATGTTGTATTAGTATTGTCACATTTCATATTCCCATCTGTTGGTTTTTACTTTATTTCATGATATTTGGAGTTTTAAATTAATAGTTTTATCTTAGTTATAGTGTTGAATGGGCGGATGCTTATTTAAATGGATATATATGCAGTGATATTCTCTCTCTTTCTGTCTTTCAAGGTGGCTGAGTGGGGTGTTCAGAAGCTCGGCCTTGTAAAATACTCAGGGAAATCTGCAGGAACGTATAGCGGCGGCAACAAGCGCAAACTCTCCACTGCCATGGCTCTGATTGGCTGCCCTCCTCTAGTCTTCCTGGTAAGACAACGCTCATCACACACACACACCTGGCGCTAAAGATCAATTCACCGATCCACCAACATTCAGACAATCAGCACCGATTCATCTGAGTGGATTCAAGTCGATAAACGTGTCTATAGTTCCGTCTGCGCTCAAGCTGGGTTCTTGTGTTCAATCTTTCTATTTTTTGATTGTGAATCTATGTACATGTATCTACATTATTGAGTATCGTAGTGCCAATGGATACACAATACTTTTTATATTTTTGCTTTGTAACGCTTTTCTTATGTACTACTGTACACCCAAAGTGCTTTACAATCATATCGAGGGTCTCTCCTCAATAGGGGTTCGGATTTGACGTCACAGTTCGAAACGGTTCTGGAAAACCAGGGGAGATATAACTTTTTTTTATTATTAAACAGTAGGGCTGGGTATTGAGACAAATTTCACAGTTCGATTCGATTTCGATTCACAAACTTGCAATTCGATTCGATTTCGATTCGATTCAATATTGATTATTTTGGATATCAGTTACAATAAATGGCAATTTTTCTCAAGGGAATCAAATCTCTTAAATGCTGTAAACTATGGTCTATATATATAGTCTAGTTGTAGCCTACTAGGCTTCATTAGCCTAATATGAAGGTATTAATTATAAGTTTTTTGTAGCTATACAAACACTTAAATTACACTTTTATTTATTTTATAATAAGAAGATTATATGAAATATAAACATTTAAATGGTGGCTGTCATAAAAACTTGCCAGATTTATTCAAATATGCATTAAATATTGAAGAACACTAACGAGTTTATGTACGTTTTCTGAGGTAAATATGACGATACATGACATTGATTACAAGCTGTTTAACTGACGTCTTTCCACGGTTGAAACGCAGATTGAGCGAATCAATGTGACATGATACGGATTTAGATAAGTTGTACTCGATCTTTTAACACACTTTCAGACGCTCATTCTTGTTTATTTCGCGCTGTGACTGGTATTATTTACCCGGAAGAGAGATCAGCGCTGCTGCTTCTCTGGAGCTGCGTCAGAGCGATCTCACGCCACAGCGCCAAAACGGCAAAACGCTATTTATGTTTTTGAATTTCTAAAGAAAATGGACATAATTTGAAAATTGAGACTTTGTTTCATATCAATAGTAACAAAGGACAAAGATTATTGCGATTTGTTGGATGCGCGCAGCCGCGATACAATGTCTCATTCATTCAAATGAAACAACAGGATGACTAATCGATTCTTGAGATTTAAGAATCGATATCGGTTTGTAAAAATGAGAATCGATTAATATCGAGAAATCGATATTTATTACCCAGCCCTATTAAACAGTGGTTTACTGAGTTACTCAGTTATAATTAGTCATATAATCAGTAATACAGTAATACAATTTTACAGTAATACAATATTACAGTAATCTGTAAAATATATAGGGAGCCCAAACTGTTATCCTAAATTAAGTTGTTATTTATTCAGATATAGTAAACAACACTCAAATAATAAATTGTATGCAAACATTTAAAATGCACATAAAGCAGTTTTTGCATTAACTAACTTCTAAGTTTAATTATATGTTTTTACTCCAATTTGTTGTTGAAATATAATCATACACGGGCTGTCATTTTCATCAAGACAGATATTTTAAACATTTGTTAAATAATCAAAACATCACTAACAGGTTAAATAAAATATAATTAATATATACGTAGGCTACTGTTATGAACTGCTCCGAGACTGGGAGATGTAGATCCAAATGCAGCTTTATTAAGAATAGCCGTACAGGCAGGGTCGAGAATTGGCAGACAGGACAATGGAGAGTACACAATGGGAATCCAAGAAGCAGGCAGAGGTCAGGGCAGGCAGCAATAATCAAAATCCAAGAACAATCCAAAAGTCAAAAAAACAGAAAACAAACACAGAAAATGCTCAGAGATGCAGACAAACAGTACAACAAGACTTGTGAACCAGGTATATATAGACAGACAAACAGGATGATACACAGGTGAATGCTATCAGAGAACGAGGTACAGGTGAGTGTGATCAGTGAAGATGAGTCCGAGCAATGAGTTATGGGAAATGTAGTCTGAGAGTGATGCAAGACTAATCTGGAGTGCCTTCTGGTGGGTATCAAGGGCACTCCAGCTGGTGACCGTTACATAGCCCCCCCTTTAAGGAGCGGATTCCAGACGCTCCTCAAAATGTCCAGGAGGGAGGTGGAGCAGAGGCGGACCTGGGGGCGGGATGGAGGGCCAGGCCCGTGGAGCGGAAGAGGACCTGGAGACTGCGGCGGAGCTGGCTGTGGAGGCGACTGGTCGGAGCAGGCTGTGGAGGTGGCCAGGGCGGAGCTGGCTGTGCGGGAGGCCAAGGCAGTGGGAACCCCTCGGGTGCCCACGGCGGCGAAGACCCCTCGGGCGGCCACGGCGGCGAAGACCTCTCAGGACCAGACACCGGCTCAGGAACAGACACTACAACAGAAATGGTCACAAGGACAGATACAGACACAGAAACAAACACTGGATCGGGAGCAGACACTGGATCGGCCATCTTGTCCGGAGACACTGGATCGGCCATCTTGTCCGGAGACACTGGATCGGCCATCTTTGGATCGGCCATCTTGTCCGGAGACACTGGATCGGAGGTGGCCATCTTGTCCTTAAACAGTGGCTTGGAGGCGGTGACGTGAACAGTCTCTAAATTGGCAGAAGTAACATGAACAGTCTCTGAATATGCCATCTTCTCTATAGACACTGGCTTGGAGGCGGCCATCTTATCCGTAGACACTGGCTCGGAGGCGGCCATCTTGTGCGTAGACACTGGCTCGGAGGCGGCCATCTTGTGCGTAGACACTGGCTCGGAGGCGGCCATCTTGTCCGTAGACACTGGCTCGGAGGCGGCCATCTTGTCCGTAGACACTGGCTCGGAGACGTGAAGCGTCTCTGGCTCGGCAGAAGTGACGTGAACAGGCTCAGACTCGGCAGGGCTGACATGGAACTCAGGCTGGGCTGTCTCGGCAGGACGAGACTCTGGCTGGGCTGTCTCGGCGGGACGTGACTCTGGCTGGGCTGTCTCGGCGGGACGAGACTCTGGCTGGGCTGTCTCGGCGGGACGAGACTCTGGCTGGGCTGTCTCGGCGGGACGAGACTCTGGCTGGGCTGTCTCGGCGGGACGAGACTCTGGCTGGGCTGTCTCGGCGGGACGAGACTCTGGCTGGGCTGTCTCGGCGGGACGAGACTCTGGCTGGGCTGTCTCGGCGGGACGAGACTCTGGCTGGGCGGAAGTGACGTGAAGCGTCTCTGGCTCGGCAGAAGTGACTTGAAGCGTCTCTGGCTCGGCAGAAGTGACGTGAAGCGTCTCTGGCTCGGCAGAAGTGACTTGAAGCGTCTCTGGCTCGGCAGAAGTGACGTGAAGCGTCTCTGGCTCGGCAGAAGTGACGTGAAGCGTCTCTGGCTCGGCAGAAGTGACGTGAAGCGTCTCTGGCTCGGCAGAAGTGACTTGAAGCGTCTCTGGCTCGGCAGAAGTGACGTGAAGCGTCTCTTGCTCGGCAGAAGTGACGTGAAGCGTCTCTGGCTCGGCAGAGGTGACTTGAAGCGTCTCTGGCTCGGCAGAAGTGACGTGAAGCGTCTCTGGCTGGACGGTCTGGACGGTCTCTGGCTGGACGGGCTGGACGGTCTGGACGGTCTCTGGCTGGACGGGCTGGACGGTCTCTGGCTGGACGGGCTGGACGGTCTGGACGGTCTCTGGCTGGACGGTCTTCTTGGCCCTCCGAACTGACATCAGCGGCGGCTGTGTCACGGTGGACATCAGTCCTGGACACCCATAAACGGATGCCATGGCTGGCTTGACGGCTGAAGTAACGAGAAGATTCTCAGGCAGTGCGGTTGTGATAACCTCCTCCTCCACCTTCCCTACGGTGAAGGTGGATCCACAAAACTCCAGGACAAAGTCAATATACTGTGCCAGGGTCCAGCTGGGGTCTTCCTCTGGTAAATGTATCCTAATGTCCTGGTCTAGTTCACTCCAGAAACAATCTTTCATCATTGAATCATCGCCGGGAACAAGATGACTATAAAAAAGAAACTCCTCCACATACTCCTCAATGATGCGATTGCACTGATAAATACTACACAATTCTCTCAGCGGGTCCTGAATGGTACCTGTTAGACTCATGTTGGTCAATGGTGCTGCTGGATCTCAGTGTGGCGAAGTCTTCTGTTATGAACTGCTCCGAGACTGGGAGATGTACGTAGATCCAAATGCAGCTTTATTAAGAATAGTCGTACAGGCAGGGTCGAGAATTGGCAGACAGGACAATGGAGAGTACACAATGGGAATCCAAGAAGCAGGTAGAGGTCAGGGCAGGCAGCAAGAATCAAAATCCAAGAACAATCCAAAAGTCAAAAAACCAGAAAACAAACACAGAAAATGCTCAGAGATGCAGACAAACAGTACAACAAGACTTCGCCCGGATTGAACAAATGAACCAGGTATATATAGACAGACAAACAGGATGATACACAGGTGAATGCTATCAGAGAACGAGGTACAGGTGAGTGTGATCAGTGAAGATGAGTCCGAGCAATGAGTTATGGGAAATGTAGTCTGAGAGTGATACAAGACTAATCTGGAGTGCCTTCTGGTGGATATCAAGGGCACTCCAGCTGGTGACCGTTACAGCTACTATAGTGCATATATTTAGCGAAAGAGTTCATTTCTCTAGCTGACTAAGAAGCTGTGGACACTGAAAGACACTACGAAAGACAAATATGTGTACTATTACCATTTAATCAAATGTCGAGAAAGAAAAATTAGTTTTGTGACATAAGGTAAAGTGAAGTCAACCTCAACATTGAGCATGGGCTTGGTAGGGCAGCAAGGGGTGGAGTGCGTTCGGTACGCCATGAGAGGATGATTTTAGGGTTCGGTTTGAATATCGTTACTACCCAACTCCTCAACCACCACCAGTGTGTAACATCCACTTGGATGATTGCAGCCATAATTGCACCAATTCACGCACCACACGCCAGCTAGATGGAGAGGAGAAAGAGTGATCGAGCCAATAAAGTAGATGGGGTTTATTTGGAGACCATGATTGATCTGGGCCAATGCAAGAATTTGACCAAGACCAAGGGTTACACCACTACTCTTTACGAGAAGTGCTATGGGGTTTTTATTGACCACAGAGTCAAGACCTCTGTTTAACGTCTCATTTAAAGGACAGTGCTTGTTACAGTATAGTGTCCCCGTCACTATACTGGGGCATTAGGACCCGCACGGACCACAGGGTGAGCATCTCTTCCCGCAGAAACCTGGTTTTCTCAGGAGGTGTACTCCCATCCCTGTACTGTCCAGTCTCAACCAGCCTTGGGCCACTGGGGGATATAGCTTACTCTGCTTCTCATTTTTTTTGACTCCAAGTCCCCTTATTATTACAATAATATTCAAATGAATAGGGCATTTCAGAATGTTTGTAAACAATAGGCACCGCGATACTTCCGGGTGGCAGAACGCGAGCGGCTTCCATTGACTAACTGAAGAGATCCAGCCGGCAACTGAACAGTTACACAGTTAAAATCATTGTTGTTGATCAAAGTTGAATCTATGGCGAAAATATGTTGTGTTTGGGGTTGCGCCACCAGATATACAGCAAAAGGTGTAGGTTTTTTTAATGATTTCCTTCAGAAAAAAGTAAATCTATCCAGCAGAACCTGTGGGTGAGGAGGTTAAAGCGAGTGGACGTCGTCAAAAGTGCATGGCGTCTTCTAATTATGAGCCTGAGCCCGATTTAAACCCAACCATTTTAATACGTGGGTCGTTATATAACTGACGTTCTCAACTAACTTAGTTATTTCTATTACTTTCTATGTTACTTTCTTTTGAGCGGTGAGTAAATGCTTCTTCATCGTAAATGCTTCTGATTGGCCAATGCGTTCAATAAATCAACATATATGTCTGTGATTGGCTACATCGCTCATCGCTGCAGTCACGTTATAAAAAGAAACTCTGCCATGTAAGTCATTTCTATTTTGTTTTAGTTGTTCTTGTTGCTTTTCTGCAACAGATGAATACAAATGTATTAGTTTTTATTTGTTTTATTCATAGATATTTCTAGTTTGCGGGAGTCCCGCGAATCGTTTTATTCTCCTGCAATCCGCACACACAGAGTGCATTACCGCCCGCACTCGGCCATCAGATCTAGTCCCGCGCCGCGGTCTAGTGCGTTGGGAGTGCACGTCTCTAGATCAAAGAATCTAAGCTTTAATGATCATGTTACTATGTCCGAATTTCCACCACGTCTGTTTTTGAATCAACTGTTGAAATGTAGATTAGGCTTCTGCCAGCGGTGTGTCTCCCTCCATGCAATTTACTAGTGTTGCCATAGGGACGCTTCGGCTTTTGCCACCTGGAAGAACGTCTATTATTGTTGTGACATCATGGTGAATTGTCGTATAGGATGGGCAACTTTTTTCACATGTTTTCTACCCAACAAAAGGTTTTTAAAAGATTTTTCCAGTTGTTTGCGATTAACTTGATAATATTTATTCTCACATATTTTACCCCCAAAAAACCATTTTAAAACGTTTTTACAGTCATTCTTGATTTACTGGATAAGGATTTTTAGAAAATATATATTTGTCTCACAATTTTTACCCAAACACATATTTAGGAACTTGGCATGACTAGAAAAATATGGGAAGACAGTGAGATGAGATTTATTTGAAAGTGAAAATCCCAAAAAGAAAACCGAGCCGCAGAGACCGAAATCAAACAGAAGTTTTCAGACAGATCGGTTCAAAGGAGTAAAGCCTCCAACACAAATCAATAAAGCAGGTAAGAGATTCAGAATCAGAATCTGACTCGCAGTCAGAAAACAGGCTGACTCAGAAACTTTCAGACTAACATGGGAGTATAACACAATAGATAGACCACTGTTCCAAAAAATTGGGGTCGGTAAGATGAGACCCCAAATGTTTGAATGAGTGTGTATCGATACAAGGGAAACAGACACAACTTTTGATGAACAAGTGAGGTTGGTTAACCAAATTGGCAGCTACTTAAAGGTGCTAAATGTAACTTTTCTTCTAAAATGAATGCTTTTTTATTGCCTGTGTGTGAAGGGGTTGTAATCACACATTGCAATGATCCACTTGTCGGGTTTTGCTATTACCTCTGAAGGCCAGTATTCCTATTTCTATGTGAAGTCTCCGGGTCGGATTTTCTGCGAAATCCATCGGATGTGACGTGCATGCGCGCTCCCGAGCCTCTCTCCTTTTTATATGCAGTCTATGCGACGGCACTGCAGCTGATGACATGAGTCTGATAACACCAAAAAATGACCTGTCTCCAGCACAACACAGATTCAACACAAACTCCACATAAATATAAAAAACAAAACAAAACTTTATCTGCTGAAGCTCGTCAGGCCAAACGTGAATCGGAGTGTTTGAATTATGGAGTGACCTCCGCTATTTTTATTGTGATAAATTACAAGTTTGCAGATATGCTGAAATAATGGTAAACTGTAATGAAATAGCAAGGTAAACTACAACATGTATGAAACATGACATGAATACAAGCATAACAAAAAGTAGGTGCTTTTCTTTAGGATGTAACTTTCATTTTATGTACTTGATCTACTGTCTAACGTCACTCATTTCACTAATGTCATATTGTTTATAACGCACATTTCCAAACACGTTCAGTAGCCTACATGTTACTTCCTATGATCTTACTGTTATACCGAAATTGTTCAGTACGTTTTCGTTATCATATTATACATTCACCTATGTTGACAATGCTGATGTGAAAGATACATGAATAGTAAATAAAATACCTAATGCAAGATAACACCACAAATGTAAAGTTATCATTGTACGAGCATGGAGCATTAGTTCCCTTTCGAAGGGAACTCAACAATACGTCGAATGACGCTATGGGGAACGCCTCAGGCGTGACAGGTGTCTGAAATCAAATATCAACTCACAGTAATCAGGTTGACCGGCGACAGCCCGTGCATCATCAGCTTGAATGATGAGCGCGTCAATCTGGATGTATAAGAAGGGCGCCTTGAAACCGTGACAACATCTTTTCGTCTTCAGGGACTGTTTGTCTGTGTGATAGTATCAACGATTAAGCGCGCAGAGACGTGGAGAAACACTTTGCGCGAGTGTGCCGACTTGTGTCCAGATATTTGACACCGGAGGATTCACACGATCTGTGCGTGTTCTGCCTGAAAGAAGAGCATGTGCGGGAAGCTCTCGAGGGAGTTTTTTGCGCGAACTGAGAGTTTTCCTTTCAGAACTCTCTGCTCTCGTCTGACCCACTTCTCGAGGGAAGTGGGCGCGGCATCTGAACCCCGCGGTTCCGGTTCCCGCTCGGGCTGAGGCTCAGTGGCGGTTGAGCTCGTGGAGCTTTCAGATGGAGCTGGCAGATTATCGGGAGAGGGGCGTTAACCTCGCGGATGATCTACCAGCTGACGAGGGTGAGTTACAGATTAAATGTTGAACATCTAAGAAGAGAGAAAATGAGCGCTCTCTCTCTTTGGTGAATCTGTAACTGTTCTCTTTGGGCAGGGCAGGAGTTGGCTGTAATATATATATATATATATATATATATAGAAAAGGATGTCAGTTTGGTTGAGACCGAATCATTTCAGCCCTCCTGCCCAGTGTACGCTGAGCTGGTTGACATTATGGGGCGCGCCTCAGACAGATTGCTGTTGCAGTGGAGGCGCGTCTGGGAGGAACCCGCTCATGGTATTTTGGATGGCTGGTTCCTCCCCACCCATAAGCCACCAGCCCGGATGAGCCTTCCATTCGTTTCCGATCTCCACGCTGGGATCGAGAGGGTATGGAAGAATCCGTTCTCCTCACGTCTCTATCTGCATCAGCGGGCTAGTTTCGCTGCTGTGGAGGGAGCCGTGGAGAACGGATAAGTGTCGAGGCGTCCAGTGGACGAGACGTTGGCTAACTATCTCGTCTCTGGTTGGTCCTCTTCACTAAGAGCTCTGACCCTGTCATCCAAGCTGCTCAAGACATCTTCATGCTTGAATGACAGAGCGTACACGGCAGCAGGTCAGGCAGGTGCGGTTCTGCACGCCCTTGTGGTCCTCAGGCCTACCAGACCGATCTGTTGCGGGACTCCGGGCCACCAAGCAATCTGCTGTTCTGTCGGTGCTATGGTGGCCACGGAGAGACATCTGTGGGAGCTCCCACATACTGTGGTTGCCAGGTTACAGGCCTCACCAGGCCTTCCTGGTTATGAGCTCCCACTGATTGTGGTCACCGGGTTACAGGCCTCACCAGGCCTTCCTGGTTATGAGCTCCCATATGCTGTGGTCGCTGGGTTACAGGCTTCACCAGGCCTTCCTGGTTATGAGCTCCCACATACTGTGGTCGCCAGGTTAAAGGCCTCACCAGGCCTTCCTGGTTATGAGCTCCCACACATTGTGGTCGCCAGGTTACAGGCCTCACCAGGCCTTCCTGGTTATGAGCTCCCACATACTGTGGTCGCCAAGTTACAGGCCTCACCAGGCCTTTCCTGGTTATGAGCTCCCACATACTGTGGTCGCCAGGTTACAGGCCTCACCAGGCCTTCCTGGTTATGAGCTCCCACATACTGTGGTCGCCAGGTTACAGGCCTCACTAGGCCTTCCTGGTTATGAGCTCCCACACATTGTGGTCGCTACGTTACAGGCCTCAAAGGGGCCTTCCTGGTTATAGTTCCCACATACTGTGGTTGCCGGGTTACAGGCCTCACCAGGCCTTCCTGGTTATGAGCTCCCACTTATTGTGGTCGCCAGGTTACAGGCCTCACCAGGCCTTCCTGGTTATGAGCTCCCACATGCTGTGGTCGCTGGGTTACAGGCTTCACCAGGCCTTCCTGGTTATGAGCTCCCACATGCTGTGGTCGCTGGGTTACAGGCTTCACCAGGCCTTCCTGGTTATGAGCTCCCACATACTGTGGTCACCAGGATACGAGCTCTCACGTACTGTGGTCGCCAGGTTAAAGGCCTCACCAGGCCTTCCTGGTTATGAGCTCCCACACATTGTGGTCGCCAGGTTACAGGCCTCACCAGGCCTTCCTGTTTATGAGCTCCCACATACTGTGGTCGCCAGGTTACAGGCCTCACCAGGCCTTCCTGGTTATGAGCTCCCACACATTGTGGTCGCTAGGTTACAGGCCTCAAAGGGGCCTTCCTGGTTATGAGTTCCCACATACTGTGGTGGTCAGGTTATAGGCCTCACCAGGCCTTCCTGGTGATGAGCTCCCACACATGGTGGTTGCTAGGTTACAGGCCTCAAAGGGGCCTTCCTGGTTATGAGTTCCCACATACTGTGGTAGTCAGTTTACAGGCCTCACCCAGCCTTCCTGAATGTGGGCTCCCACATGATGCGGTAGCCAGACTACAGCCTCACCACCTTCCCTGAGCACTTTGCTCCCACTCTGTGGTCACCAGGCTTCAGGCTTCATTGGCCTTCCTGGTTGTGAGTTGTCACATGTCAGGTTGCAGGCTTCACCAGGCCTTCCTGAATGTGAAAACCCCACTTTTCGTGGTCGCTAAGTTGTAGTGGTGAGTCTTCACATGTCAGGCTGCAGGCTTCAGCGGCCTTCCTGAATGTAAGCTCCCCATGCATTGGGACTATCGGGTGTTAGGCCTTGTCAGGCCTTCCTGATTATGGGTTCCCACTTGTTGTGGCTGCCAGGTTACAGGCCTCAAGTTCGGCCTTTCTGAATTCAGAGTGAAGTACACTAACCCCTACTTCACCTATTATTGTGGTAAATCACATGACGGGATGTCTTGTGTACTTTCTAAAATCCATTTTGTATGGTAAGGGTCACGCGTGGTATGCTTCGGTCCCTTCTTATATGGCTCAGACCCCGGTCTTCCCTTGGGTCCCACTTTAAGTGGCGTCCTGTCACTGGCTACAGGGACACCCTTCTCTGGCTAACTTCTGGAAGAAGTAGCTTCCACTTGGTGGAGTAAGCTCCCACAGGTTGTGGTCACCAGGCTGGGTCTCACTGACCTTCCTGAGTACGAGCTCCCACCCAATGTGGTCGCCAGGTTACAGGCCTTCCCAGGCCTTCCTGGTCATGAGCTCCCACACACTGTGATCGCCAGGTTACAGGCCTCAACAGGCCTTCCTGGGTATGAGCTCCCACATATTGTGGTTGCTGGGTTACAGGCCTCACCAGGCCTTCCTGAATTCAGAGTGAAGTACACAAACCCATACTTCACCTATTATTGTGGTAAGTCACCCGACGAGATGTCTTGTGCACTTTTCAAAATCCATTTCTTATGGTGAGGGTCACGCGCAGTATGCTTCGGTCCCTTCTTATGTGGTTCAGACTCCGGTTCTTCACTTTGGGTCCCACTCTAGATGTGTCTTTGTCGCAATACATTACGACAGGCACTTCCCTTGTTTGAGCTATCTCCCACAACTGGTGGTTTTAGGTCTCATTAGACCTTTTTCGAAGGTAGCCCCACATCGTGGGTCTGTCAGGTTCTAGCCTCTGGCTTTCCTGAAGGATGAGCTTCCACATGCTGTGGTCGTTGGGTTTCAGGCCGCACAACGTACGGCCTTCCTGACATGAGCCCTCATGTATCGGAGCTCCCCACACATGGGGTCATCAGGTCTTAGGTCTCTTTGACCTTCCTGATTTTGATCCCTCTCTTACTTCCTCAGTGCTCAAAAGCGAGCACTGGGTGGAAACTCGTGGATTGAGTGTACGATTCCCATTGGTTCGAGGTTGAGTCACACTCTCCGGAGGATCCCGTCTCTGTGATCCGAAACTCGATTGTTTCCGCCAGCTTCGCGGGCCTTCAGTTTTTGGATGCCTTTGCTAGGCAATTTCCAGAGGCCCTGTCTTGGACGGACAGGCTATGGCCAGACTGTGTGTCTTAGTACAGATCACCAGTCCAGCCTGGGGGCATTTCAGGAGGAGTGTTCTCCTGAATAGTGACTGGCTGGGGGTCCCTTTGGCCCCCTAGCCACACTCCCTAGAAGGGACCCCTTCTATTTTGAAGTTGTGGTCCTAAAGCCTTTGAGCTGGCCCTGATTTACTCACGTTATTACGTTCTGGTTTTTCTTGGTTCATTAGCTTGGGCTATGACCGGTAGGGAGTGCTGTCACTGACAGCCCGATGTAACATAGGGTGAGTGATTTCAGTGTTCCTTGGAATTACTGGTTCTGACAGTTGTCACTGCCTTTCGGCATGCACTCCCCTCAGCATGGCGGAGTGGGTATTTCGTTCCCCATAGCGTCATTCGACGTATTGTTGAGTTCCCTTCGAAAGGGAACGTCTCAGGTTACGACTGTAACCTATGTTCCCTGAGAACAGGGAACGAGACAATACGTCTCGTTGCCATGCCTCGGGGCCTGCCTGCAACAGTCCCTTCAGACGATAGGATGTTGTCACGGTTTCAAGGCGCCCTTCTTATACATCCAGATTGACGCGCTCATCATTCAAGCTGATGATGCACAGGCTGTCGCCGGTCAACCTGATTACTGTGAGTTGATATTTGATTTCAGACACCTGTCACGCCTGAGGCGTTCCCCATAGCGTCATTCGACGTATTGTCTCGTTCCCTGTTCTCAGGGAACATAGGTTACAGTCGTAACCTGAGACGTTCAACATCAAGCTGATAAAAGTAGCCTATTATTGTAACGTTGCAGTGGGAGTTTACATGAGTTTCCATCATGTTGTGTGATGCTTTCACGGGTGTGTTGAAAGTCTGCAGTATGGCCGTGTAACATGAGTGCTCGCTCTTGTAAAAATTGGTTGCAAACTGAAACATCACTGATAGAGGCCACTAAAAAATACATATAGCACCTTTAAAGGGTTAGTTCACCCAAAAATGAAAATTCTGTCAGTATTTACTCACCCTCATGTTGTTCCAACCCCGTAAGACCTTCGTTCATCTTCGGAACACAAATTAAGATATTTAAGATATTAAGATCACTCCTGTATACTAGTCCATAGGCTTCTTGAGGGAATGACTTGCTGGCCTCGAAAAGTCATTAAAGGACATCGTTAAAATAGTCCAAGTGACTACAGGGGCTCAATCTTAAGTTTATCAAACGACGAGAACACTTTTTGTGCGCAAAAAACAACAAAAATAACGACTTTATTTCAACTATTCGTTTATTTCTCCCTCTGCCTTGAGTCAGGTTACTAGTTTAATAGCGTAAGCTTCTGTTATTGTGCGTCACACGCATCACACACATGACCAGCGTCGTCCAATAGTGAGCCTACGTGTGACGTAGCTCAACGCTATCACACTACGTTAACTGACTACAGGCCCATAGAGAAGGAAGTGAATAGTTGAAATAAAGTCGTTATTTTTGTTTGTTTTTGCCCACAAAAAGTATTCTCGTCGTTTGATAAAGTTAAAATTGAGCCACTAGTCACTTGGACTATTTTAACGATGTCTTTGATGACTTTTCGATGCCAGCAAGTGTCATTACCTCAAGAAGCCTATGGACTAGTATGCAGGAGCGATCTTAATATCTTAAATATCTTGAAATGAACGAAGGTCTTACGGGGTTGGAACAACATGAGGGTGAGTAAATACTGACAGAATTTTCATTTTTGGGTGACTAACCCTTTAATATATATATATTTTTTGATTTAAAAAGAAGATCCATATTCTATAAATTCATAGTGTATGATTTTTGTTTAATAATCATTTGAAATTTATCAAATTAGCAGCTCCAGCAATAAGATGAAATATTTCTCTCTAAACTCTGTCATGTAAATTTGCATATATATATATATATATATATATATATATATATAAACCTTGATCACACAATTTAATGTTGTATCATTAAATTGTATTAGTATTTAGTAGTTAGTTTAATACTTTTAGTATTCTCTAACCATTGAGAGGAACTCGTGGAACAATTTAGCGGATTCACTCGCATAATTAAATGTGTTTGTCACTCCTGAGACTTTGCAGTATAAGTGGACGTTGGTCCTCTTGAAACAACCAAAACCTTCTTCAAATGTTTAATGGATTATGGTTAACCTATTTATATACAGAAAGCAAGCAAAAAGCTCCCTTTATAGCACGACTGACTGAGCTTTCTCAATCATTCGAAAATATTATTATAATCAATGAATGTAGCTACACACTGCATAATGAATCTCTTATTTACATCATGCCTATTCTTTGGTGTTATAATGAGAGGATTTAAGATCGTGTAGAAACCAGCCTGTGAACTTGCATTAAACAAAAACCTTGTTCAGAGTGGATTCAAACTTACAGTAAACACCTCTGATTGGCCATTGCTTTTAACCGAGATAACCTGTGATTGGCTAGAATCTTTGACTCTTCAAAAACATGTTGGAAATAGAAACCCTTGCACGCCACAGGCGTTTGAATGCAGTCACACACACGAAACATGCTTGCTTCCAGTCTGTGTTCTTCCTACTTTATATTGTAGTAGGTAACGAATATGATTTGGGGAAATGTATTGGAGTAGAAGTATACATTTTATTTAGGAAATGTAGTGGAGAAAAAGTCAAAGTTAAAGGAAATATAAAAACTCAAGTAAAGTACAGATTCTCTAAAAAAAATACTTAAGTACTGTAACAAAGTATTATTACTTCATTACATTACACCACTACACTTCAGGGATGCATTGTGGTCGTGTCTAGGCGCAGGTCCTCCATTTGATCTGGATACGGCTGACTACATTAAACCTTGGAATAGTGTTGTCAAAAGTACAGACTTCTGTACCAACTCGGTACTGCAATTTAAAAAATGTGCCGCTTTGAACGCTGTTGAGCGTAATCATAAACGCCTCTGATTGGCTACTGTTTTTATGCACTCATCGGATATGTCTGTGATTGGCTACAATGATCAACGCACAGGAGCGTTTGAACGCAAAAGCAGACCTGTTTTCAAAAAAAGCCTGTTTTCAAACGTGCCAGTGTGTATCCGTGTAAGTGCTTGATGAAGAGTCATTGATGTATTTGAAGACCTGATCATTGTAGCCAATCACAGACATATTCGATGAGCGCATGAGTAGAGTGGACAATGAGAGGTGTTTACAATTCCTTACCAGAATTATTATTATTATTATTATTATTTTTTATTAAGGAAGCAATATAATTACAAATGAGTACAAAAAAAAAACATAACAGTAAGAGGGAAAAAAAGGATAAAATGAGGATAAAATGGATAAAAAAAATTCTCTTCCTTACCAGAATTAAGTATTTGGAAAATACTAGTCATCCATTTTTTTTTTAAATCAGCTATGCATTCCGTTAATTTCGTGATTTGGTATGTTTCATCGGTGCGTGACGAAATATAGCCGAGTATCATCAGCACAACAGTGAATACTGTAACACCATGCATCCTAATGGATATCTCCTATTGAAGAATGCACAGGGTAAAAAACAACAGTCCTAGTACTGAGCCTTGAGGTACTCCATACTGAACTTGTGATCGGTATGACAACTTTTCATATACTGCTACAAACTGATAACAGTCAGATAAGTATGATTTAAACCATGCCAATGCAATTCCACTAATGCCAACATAATTTTAGTCTATTCAAAAGAATGCTGTGGTCGATAGTATCAAATGCAGCTCTAAGATCCACTAACACTATTAGAGAGAAACAACCAAGATCGGATGATAAGAGCAAATAATTTGTAACTCTAATAAGAGCAGTCTCAATACTATTATATAGTCTAAATCCTGACTTGAAATCCTCACTGATACCATTTATTTTGTCTAAAATAGAACACAGTTGTGAAGATACTACCTTTTTTACTATTTTTGACAGAAGAAAAGGTTCGAGAAAGGCCTGTAATTGAGATTCTCTAGTATCAAGTTGCGTTTTTTTAATAAGAGGTTTAATACTAGCTAGCTTAAAAGTTGTATGTACGTGAAAAAAATGAATGAATGATTTTAAGAAGAGGAACTCTGAAAGTATCTCTTTCAGTTGCTTTGTCAGTAAAGGTTCCAACATGAATGTTGGTGATTTAGATTATTCAATGACTTTAGATAATTCTTCCTCTCCTATAGCTATGAATGAATTGACCTCATGGACTATCTGATGCGATACTGTGGCTGACGGTTGTCTAATATTATCAATCTTGCAAGTAAAGAAGTTCATAAAGTCATTACTGCTGTGCTGTATGAAGCTTTATTTCTTTTTAATTTAGCCACTGTATCAAATAAATAGCTATGGTTGTGTTTGTTTTCTTCTTAGAGAGTCAAAAAATAAGCAGATCTTGCAGTTTTTAAGGCCTTTCTGTATGCAATAATGCTTTCTTTCTGCAAAAAAAACTCTAGTTTTGTTTACTTCCAATTGCACTCAATTTTTGGGGCTGCACTTTTAAGGGCCTGAGTGTGCTCAACGCACCAGGGCATTGGACTATTTTATTTAATCTTATGTAAGTGCAAAATAGCAACTGTCTTTAATGTGCTGGAGTCAATAGATTCTCTTGCAAAATTGAGTTCTAAGCTACCTGGGATGCTGAGGAGATTAAACTGATCAGGAAGAATATTTATAGAAGTAGAAGTGATAGTTCTACCATATTCGTAACATGTTGTCGGCTTTGCAGCCTTGGTTAAATGGAGTATGAGATGCCATCGCTCTGCTGCAGAATTTCAACAGCACCTGCATTGATTCCATGTGATAAGATTAGACCTAAAGAGTCCTGTTTAAGGGTATAGGGGGCAATTTCAACTAATATGCAGCTCATTGTGCTTTCAGTACAGCTGTATGTCATAACAGGATATTATGCTATGAATGCAGAAAAGCATAATAAATGGCACAGTGAGAACTACACCAGTGGTCTGTTTAACACCTAGTGTCAGTCTTTTTATTTCTCCCACTCTAAAATAATTATATATTATGTCTTCAACAAAGAACATAAATGTCTTTCTATTTCAGTTTTCACCTTTAGCTATTATTAGACAGGAATTAAAGACGCATATGACATATAGCAGCACAATGATCATTCTCTCTAATGGGCTGATTATATAATCTAGTGATGTGATGCACAGTAGAGCAGAAATCATACAGAAAGAATAAAACCGTTCGCAGTGTATTTACGGTGTATTTCCCAACATCCCGAGAAATGTAATTTCACTGACATCTCTGTTAACAAATAAACTAAAAACCAAACAAAAATCTTTCAGCCTGTTTTTAATGCTAGTACAATCAGAAAAGCTCCAGCCATTATCAAGATGTGAAAATTTGATGCCCATTTATGTATACCTACATTGCAGGTTCTCTAGTTTGTTTGTTCACACTGATTATTCACACCCACAGAAATGATTAAGCCTATATGACTTGTGTAAGTGCTAACAGTGCAAACCTATCTAACAGCAGACTGTAAACAAAACAAACCTTGATTTTCCAAACTCTCTTGTCGCTTTAGATAGTCAGAGTCGTGTGGGTATTAGCGCAGAGCTCTGTTCTAATTGGCTGGAGGAGAAAGTGGGTGGCCTTTCCATATATATATATAGACAACACTATCTCATGACCAATTCGTACGAATTCGACGCATGATTAAAAAGTGGCTAATTCGTACGACCTCACTCGTACTAATTCGTACGATTTGTCTAAACCCACGTGATGGTTAGGTTTAGGGGCGGGGTAAGGGGTAGGTCATTCGTGCGAATTCATACGAATTGGCCAATTCGTAAAATATGTACGATTTAGCAAAATCGTATTAATTCGCACGAGTGAGGTCGTATGAAATGTTACGAATTAGCCACTTTTGAATCATTCGTCGAATTCGTACGACTTGGTCGTGAGATCGGGTTGATATAGACCATTTTGCAAGATGTAAACAACACTGGTCCAGAAGCACTTCTTGTTTCAGTTTTTTTAACACAAGCTGGGATAAAATACAACCAACAGAACATATAAAACTGAATCAAAAAGTTAAACAAACATCTTTAAGATGTTTTCTTTACATGTGAAATAAAGAAAACAATTACAAACTGAAACAGAAAGTGCTTCTGGACCAGTGTTGTTTACATCTTGCAAAATGGTCTATATGAATGTGCTGGAACATTTAGACCTTCTGTGCCCCTATATGTCCTCCGTATATTCTTCCTCTGAAAGAGTCATAACAAATACCAGTAGACCGGGAAGATTTTATTCATAAATCTGTAAGATCTTTTCTTCATGCTCAACACAATGAGTGCAGCGATGAAAAGGAGCAGGGATACAGTGCATGTAGGTCTATAAATAATAATTAGTGCACATGTGATTCCACAAAGTAAACCTCTTTATATATGTATCTGCAAACCTTATTTTGTTTTTCTTGAGGCACCATACATTTATTTGTAGATTTGAAACTATTCTCACCGATAACCCTACGCCTAGAAGAGAACTTGGTAACACTTTTCAATAAGGGCCCATTGGTTAATATTTGATGATGTATTTCTGTAACTAATATTCACAATGAGAAATACATTTGTTACAGTGTTTATTAATCTTTGTTAACGTCAGTCAACACAAATATGACTGTTCATGCTAGCTTAATAAAGTTTAATAATGTATTGGTACATTTTAGCTGTAAAGAGGATTAAAGGGTTAGTTCACCCAAAAATGAAAATTAAGTCATTAATTACTCACCCCCATGCTGTACCAACCCCGTAAGACCTTCGTTCATCTTCGGAACACAAATAAAGATATTTTTGATTGAATCTGAGAGCTGGATCAGTCCTACATAGACTGCCTAAGGGACTGGCTCTTGACGGCCCATAAAGTCATTAAAGAAAAGGTTTAAGTATTCCATGTGCCTACAGCGGCTTAATTATAAGTTTATCAAGCGACGAGAATACTTTTTGTGTGAAAAAAACATAAATAACGACTTTATTCGACTATTCCATTACTTCCTTATGGGCGCATGCGCGAGAACTGAGACGAGGACGTTCTCATTCGTCTACTTCTTGTTACCGGCTGCTCACCGCTTAGGAGTATTATCGCCACCTACCGTATAAAATGATGATCCATATATAAGGCGCTCCGGATTATAAGGAACACTGTCGTTTTTTGACAAGATTAAAGGCTTTTAAGTGCACCTTATAGTGCGGAAAATATGGTAATTGAAAAGCGTATGTACAGCGCGCATCTTCCTCTGCTTGTAAACAGAAAGTTTTGCGCTTCCAGCTATATCAGCACATCATCTTATACGGTAGGGGGCGGTAAAACTCCTAAGCGGTGAGCAGCCGGTAACAAGTAGACGAATGAGAACGTCCTTGTCTCAGTTCTCGCGCATGCGCCCATAAGGAAGTAATGGAATAGTCGAATAAAGTCGTTATTTATGTTTTTTTCCGCACAAAAAGTAGTCTCGTCGCTTGATAAACTTATAATTGAGCCGCTGTAGGCACATGGAATACTTAAACCTTTTCTTTAATGACTTTTTATGGGCCGGTCCCTTAGGCAGTCTATGTAGGACTGATCCAGCTCTCAGATTCAATCAAAAATATCTTTATTTGTGTTACGAAGATGAACGAAGGTCTTACGGGGTTGGAACAGCATGGGGGTGAGTAATTAATGACTTAATTTTCATTTTTGAGTGAACTAACCCTTTAATAAATCCTTTATATATATATACATTTTATCCTTTAGAATACATGTAGTGAACATATCCAACCTTATTGTAAAATAGGTAACACTTTACAATGTGGTCACATTAATTATTGTTTGTTGTCACAATGCTGTGTTGTAGAATGCACACACACACACACATGGGTGAAGGCAAAAGGCGGTAATAAATCCACAGGCAATAATCCACACGAAGAGAACAGTTTACAACACATCTAACATTAGTTAAATGATATACCAACCATGAAAACAAATTCAACCGGGGAATAGTAAAAACAAGTCCAAACTGAGTTTGATTGTTAGTTAACGCATTAATTTATATGAAAAATATTTTGTATGCACGTTTTAAATGCTATGGGGTTGCAGTTTTTGTGATGTACCAGGTTATGACTATCTTTTGGTTTTTGGTTGGAATTTTGATATGTTCTGTTTTACAATGTGTGTATTTTGCTCTACTTGTGAAGCGCTTTGGCCAACATCCATGTTATTTAAAGGTGCTATATAAATGGTACCTTAAATAGTATTAAGTCTACTAAAATTTGCAAGATTAATAAATGCTTTAGAAGTATTTTCATTGTTCTTTCATGTTCTTCTAATGCATTAGCGTGTTAATGTTAATGAAACCTATTGCAAATTGTGACTGAAAACATTAATGAAACTATGATTTGAGCTGAATGAATTTCGTTATTATTCATTTTTACCTTGTCTCTGAAAGGACATTTTTCTTTCAGATGTAGCTCACTCCTAGGGACATTTTTATCCACAAAATAAACACACACACACACACACACACACACACAGACGGGAGAGAACGTCCTTGAGGATTAAAGATAAAATGAAGAGCAGAATAACGATAGAAAAGATTAAAGAAGAAAAGAACACAGCACTCCAGGTCACTCGTGGGACATTTCTAATGTATTTCCAAGCGAGATTTTACATTCCGCACACACGCGCCTCTGTTTGCTGGCATTAAAATCTCATTCTGCCTGACGGAGGCTCGAATGAAGTAATCCACGTTCATAACCTGCAGAATAACTCCTGATTCACTCTCTGCGGATGCTAATTAAAGGCAGAATTACGAGGCAGGTGCTCGCAGCGTGTCCGTCCCGCTCTGAAACACTGCAGAGGACGGAGGGATGTCGTCATGTAATGATTCTCTGATTCAGGGTCAAAGATCACGTTATCTAGCCTGACTTCGTCATACTCGTATTCAAGAAAGAATATGAGTCTGAAACTCCTCCATTGGGCTTTGATTATGAGGCGTGTCGTAACCGAACCAGGACAAAAAAAAAACAATGCATAAGCAACGCATAAGTCAACTCCTTTGCATAGCGCAGTTTTTATAAATACAGAACGTAGCCTACTTTATTTATTTTAGAAGTTAAATAACGAGTGTTACTTCTTTTACTTACTTCTCCATGAGTGCCACCAAAGGAGAAACCACAACAATCACAGGCTTTTAATTACGACCCATCTTCTTAACGACCATCAGAACCAGCTGATAAGTTACGCTTTTCCCGAATCATGTAGGAAGGACGCCAAAAATATCTTTCCGATCAACAAATGCCTTGATTGCAGTTCTCTGTTTGTCTATTAAAATGAATGCGCTGTCGATTTTTTTTTTTTTTACAAAAGACGCGACAGCTGAATCTATAGGCGTTTCTCAATGTCAAGGAAGGATCCTCGGAAGCCGGAATTTCGAGGATGCTACGTCATCGACGTCCGTCGAAGGACTGTTCCAATGTCAAGGATCCTCAGAATTTCAACCAAGGACTGAGTCCTTCGTTCGGAAAATATCCCATACACAGGAAAGGATGCATATGTGTAGCCTTCTCGCTCTTAAATCACCCACAATCCTATGCGCAGCTTTGCTATCTTGTTCAAAAAATAAAAAAAATGTCGACCGTTAGCGGAGTCGGAGTGATAACGGCAATATGCTTTCAAATGTAAGCAAGTATAATTTCAGTTTAGCCATTTATTTAATGTTTGTTAAACTATTTAAAATATCGGCTCAAATTTGCTTAGGGGATTTAAAGCTGTTCCCTTTTACTGGTGATTAACTTTTTAATTTTTACTTCATAGCCTTTTTTGTTGGTCACATATTTTACAATTGCATGTGTTTTAACAGCTAACGTTAGATCATGTTGCTATGGAGGTAGTTCTGTTAACTCCGGTAATATAATCGTTTTCGAATGAATAAACTCCTTTTTAAATCAATATTTTGTGTCAAATTATTGATTTATTTGGTAGGTAGCCATGTTATAAGTGGGAAAATGTATAGCGAGGCGGTTGTTACAGCGAATACAACCGGCTGATCAAGACCCCTCTGCTTTAGAGTTTGCGGGGTTGTATTCACTATAACAACCGCCTGGTTATACATTATCCCTTTATTTATTTATTTCTATGAGGACTGACAAGACAAAATAAGGACTGTCAAGTGTATTTAAACAGTGCAGTACACCAGCACAATGATTTTTGCAGCGCCGAAGCGGACCTTTCACTGATGTAATGACGCAATGACGTGCACTTGCTAGCCTGTTCCATTTACATGTTCTCCGAACGCTAAAGAGGACCCTTGCCTAGCCTCTGAAGGAAATGACTTGGAAGGACCCGTCCTGCCAAGGAAGTATCCTTGACATTGAGAAACACCTTATACATCTCAATTCTCCAGCTGCAGTCATCTTCGACAAGCGCACTTTGATGACGTGAGGATTACGTTACTGAAGACCACCTGTCAATCATCGTATAAAGCCCGCCTTGGCAATTTGATTGGCCCGATGATTTCTGAACCGATCATAATTACTCCTCAATGGATCGAGTCCAGACCGAACTTCCCGTCCAAAAAATGTTGTGGGCGGAGTTCGGGCTGGCATCCAGGCTACACGTTATCCATTTCTACATCCAATGTACATCTTGTTTGGAATTGCATTTTAACACTCTTATCTTATTATTAGTGCAATAAATAGCACATGTTTTTTTTTATATAATATGCACATTTTGGTAACACTTTGTTTTATAGTGTCCTTTTTACACGTTACATGTACGTACTGTAGGAATAACCATAAATTGTGCATAATTATATAGTAAGTACATGTTGTTAATGCAATTAAAATTTGCATTAACTGAGATTAATAACTGCTTTATAAGTATTGTTCATTGTTTGGTCACGTTAACTAAACTAGTTAACGTTAACAAATAAAACCTTGTAAAGTGTTACCCATCAATGTGACTTGACTTTAAATAAGCAAAATAATAAGGTCTTGTGACAGCACTGCACTGTAGTAAACTGCTGTTTGAAATCTTTCTCACTACATAATGCATACTGTTTCACAATACTTCATTGTCCTGTGTGTGTGTGTGTGCAGGATGAGCCCACCACAGGTATGGACCCCAAGGCCCGCCGTTTTTTGTGGGACTGTATCCTCAGTGTGATCAAGGAGGGGAGATCTGTTATTCTCACCTCACACAGGTAACTAGCATAGACTTGTTTTTAAATGCAGCAACTATAACATACACTACCTGAAGTCAAATGCGTAGCCATGTGGTACTGTAGATACATTCGCTCTGGAAAGTTTCATATTTTGTAAGTTATGACCTATCAACAGTGTTGGGAGTAACGCATTACAAAAGTAATACATTACTGTAACATATTACTTTTTGCTGTAACGCAGTAGTGTAAGGCATTACTAATCAATTTTCAGTAATATTTTACTCGTTGCATGTTCAGTGAGGCTTGTATTACAGTTGTATTACAGTGTAATGTCTGCTTTTACTTCTTAAAGGCAACAGACTGTGTGAAAGTTTTAAAGCAGTCTTTTAGTGCCAGTTCAGAGCGGTCGCGTCTGTAACATTGTTTTTTCCTCATAAATGCGAACACGAAAACTAAAATAAAATGAATATTTTAAGTTCTATGGAGACTGGAGAGCCAACCCTTCCTCATCCGATTTGCGCAGTGTAATTAACAGAATTTTTTGCCTCCTATTTTTTTGTCACGCATGAATGTGTGTCTTTTCCCTAATATTAAAAATAAAACATAGACTGATATTTGTCTAATGTCTGGAGTCCTTTAAGGAAGTAGCCTATATACGTTTCAATACATGTATTTTCTGAGAATTTTTATTTCAAGTTTTGACTGCAAATGACATGTCCATAATGCTGGACTTCCCCAATTTTAAATAATTTATCCTCAACTAGTTTTGTGGTGTAGGTCTACGTATTTTATAATGTTAACTTCAAATAATACTAATAGCCTAATTTAAAGATAAGGCAGCATTGGATCTGGACGGTAAGGAGAATAACGCTGGAGTTGGAAGAGGTGTGTCGCGATTCTGTAGGTTTGTGGATCTGAGTCGTGTGGCGAATCGTGATTTCGGTTTCATATTGCTTATCGTTACAGCCCAAAAGTTAAGTTCTACTTAGTTATTTTGGTGAAAGTAACTCAAAAGTAATACATGAGTAATGTAACGCATTACAATTCTGGGAGAGTAAAATTGTAAGGTAATGAATTACTTTTAAATAACAGTAACAAGTAATACCTAATGTATTACAGTTTGGAAGTAACTTGCACAACACTGCCTATCAAATGTCTCATAACCCCCTCACACAAACACCCATCGATGCAGGTGTCTGTTTTATTGCACAACTTCCAGCCAATCAGAATCGAGTATTCAGATAAACCATGGAATAAGAAAAAATAAAATAGCTTCAATAAAGCAACTCAGTGTTCCTCGGTTGCAAGTTCTAAAGTGACATTTTCAATTTAGTGACGGAGTCTTGGGCTCAACTGTTAAACTGTCAACTGGAGATTTGAATCTGTAGCAAAAGGAAGTAGCTCCACACATAAGAGGGCTTTTTAATACACTCCGTTGTTTCTTATTTATTTACAAACTTGTAAACAGTGCTGTCAAACTGTTGTATAAACTCAACATCACACTTGTAGTTGTGCGATATGGCTCTATATAAGCATGGCTGTGATTACCTATACGGCTGAATCACAGCAGTGCTGCTGATATAGAGTCATATCGCACTCCTACTTGTGTCATATTGCTTATATTAAAATAATTTACTACTACCACGGATTGCTATGGGAGAGCAAAACATTGTATATTTTCATTATTATGTATTATAAATTCCTTTTTTATATATGTCAAATCTCTTACCTAGTTATCTGGATATGACATTGAATCTCAGTTTAGTTCTCATTTTATCCAACATGAATTAAAAACCGATAAATCATATAATCAAACATTATTATTATAATTATGTATATTCTTCTATAATGCCACATTTAAAATGTTGGACTCCCGAACCCCTAGACTAACTCGGGGGTCGTAACAATAAATTACGTATACATATTACATACATGTTCACATGCATTTCACCTCTGCTCTATCTTGTTCCTGGTCTAACTTTTTAATAAACATGACTTATGAGCATATTTCATAAAGTTCAAATCTTCATGTCTAATGTATAGAGCTTGTATGACTTCTGTCTCATCTGTGAACCTTTATTATGTCAGTTACTGATATGTTTGTATGTAAAGGGAGGGTCTCATCTTTCTCTAATTGATGCAATGTGTCGCTCCCTGGCAATATGACAGCTTAGAGATTGAGCTAATGTACGTTTGTCCCACGATTTGGCAGCAAATCGTTTTGTTTTTCTGACTCGGTCTCATTGGCTGGCTGTGCAGGTGAAAGGCTTTCATGTGCTTCATAATGAGTCTCATTTGAATGTGGTTGGAAGCGGATCCTGAGCTCTGGGGTTTCTGATGCTTTGATGGTGTTTCTCCAGAGATTCATGCTGAGGAACAGCCAGATTTAGATGAAAACAGTCAGTGGAAACCTTTCCTAATGCTGCCATGTGTTCAAATATGTGTGTCTGTATGCTTTCAGCATGGAGGAGTGTGAAGCGCTCTGCACGCGTATGGCCATCATGGTGAACGGACAGTTCAAATGCCTGGGCAGCATCCAGCACCTTAAGAGCAGGTGAGGGGGATGGTGTGTGTGTCTGTGTGTGTCCTGGTATACGTTATGGAGACCAACTGTCCCCACCAGTATAGTAATACTACTACCAGACCAGTAAATGTCGACCTTGTGGAGACATTTTGTTGGTCCCTATGAGAAAACAGCCTATAAATCATACAGAATTATCTTTTTTGAAAAGTTTTTTTGTGATAGGTTTAGGAGCCTTAGTATTATGCCTATGGAATGTCCCCATAAAACATCGGAACCCAGTGTGTGTGTGTGTATGTGTGTGTGCCAGGTTGGACAAAATTCTGAATTTGAGAAATTAAAGGGTTAGTTCACCCAAAAATGAAAATTAAATCATTAATTACTCACCCCCATGCTGTACCAACCCCGTAAGACCTTCGTTCGTCTTCGGAACACAAATGAAGATATTTTTGATTAAATTTGAGAGCTGTATAACTACCACATTGGCTGCCTAAGGGACTGCCTCTTGACGGCCCAGAAAGTCAATGAAGAAAATGTTTAAATATCCCAAGTGACTACCGTGGCTCAACTATATGTTTATCAAGCGACGCAAATACTTTTTGTGCGAAAAAACAAACAAAAATAACGAGTTTATTCGACTATTTCTTTTCTTCCTTGTAGGCCAGAAACGAGATTTCCTTAGATTTCCACGACGCATGCGCGAAAATTGCGGTCAGAAGTAGTGTAAGCTGGTGTAAGCAGATCGCAATTCTCGCGCATGCGAGAAATCTCGTTTCTGGCCTACAAGGAAGAAAAGAAATAGTCGAATAAACTCGTTATTTTTGTTTGTTTTTTCGCACAAAAAGTATTCACGTCGCTTGATAAACTTATAGTTGAGCCACGGTAGTCACTTGGGATATTTAAACATTTTCTTCATTGACTTTCTGGGCCGTCAAGAGGTAGTCCCTTAGGAGCCAATGTGGTAGTACAGCTCTCAAATTTAATCAAAAATATCTTAATTTGTGTTCCGAAGACGAACGAAGGTCTTACGGGGTTGGTACAGCATGGGGGTGAGTAATTAATGACTTAATTTTCATTTTTGGGTGAACTAACCCTTTAAGGCTCCCTTTTGATTTTCTATTCAAGAGTGTGAATTTGAATTTAATTGACTAACATGTGGAATCAAAAATGGATTGATAAAATGCACTTAATTGAATTCAAATAAACCATTCTAAAATAAACTTAATTCAAGATATCTCTTCACAATTTTTGTAGAAGTTATAACACACTTCTTGTTTCCCTTTTTTGACCAAAAAGAAGTTGGGGGTTGTTTACCTACAGTCACTAAACTCAGTATATATGTTGTTCTCATAGAGCCAGACAACTTTCTAATTTACAGTCATTAGCTCCGACCAACAGGAAGTCGGCTATTTTTGTTTGAATGTGCTTTTTTTTTAAATCAACCTCTGCATTTTTAACTACTGCTCCAAAAAACACAACTTTGTCACAATTTAGATTTTATTTAAAATGTCAATTTTTCTTGCTTAACTGACTAGTAAACAGTTTACAACAGTTCCAGATCTCACTCCTACCTCTGTGTGTTTTTGAGAGTCTATTTTACACTCTTGATGGCTTGTAGTTTAATCCTTTCATTGCTATGTAGTTTTTTAAAGAATAAGATATCTCTTAGTCTTTTTCTGTTTGAATGTCAAAATAATGGCATAGAACCAGTTCATTTATAGTGTACTTAAAACATTAGTTTAATATTTAGGTTAATAACAATAATTGAAGTAAATACATCTGGTGTGTGTGTGTGAGAGAGAGAGAAAGAGAAAGGGGAAGGGAGTTCATGACAAAAGTTCTAGAACATTGTTTTTAATGTTAAATATGAATTACTTTTGTTAAGAGCTGCAACGGTTAGCGTGCTGTGCTTAATGGGCTCTGTCCTGCTCTTGTCCCACAGTCTTCTCAAATTGCAGAGCAGGATACGATGAAACATTTATCTTTGTGGGGAAATATAATTAAACTTGACTTGCTTCCAAAATTTAATATTATTTATATTGCTTTCCATGTTCAAGGACTTTGCCTATTTTTATTTTATTTTATTTTTTATGCACTTTTATGCATAACCGTCGGTGGTTGGTCATTTTGTTGCATTTTTCCAAAACAAAAATTTCTGAAAGTATTCAACGCAATACCGTTTCTAACTGTCAAAAACAGTTTCATGACTATTTGATCCATTTTATGAAATTTATCAGGAATTTTGTAATCAAAAATTTTGTAATCAAACATTAGAGAAATAAGGCAACCAACTAACAGAATTGGTGTTTTTTAATAACATTTTATAATTTATAATTTTAATAGCATTTAATAATTTATAATTTTAATAGCATTTTATAATTTAATATGCTTTTACTTTAATTAAAATTGAAAAGTTGGTCAACATAAGAGACTTGCAAACATTGCAAATATTACTGACTACAAACATTTGAATGGCAGAGTATTCAGCACAAACTGTCCTGATAATATTAATATTCATAATACATTTCCATATTTATTAAATGAATCATTCAAAAGTTAAAATACCAACATAATTCAGGCCTTACATTTATTATGTGTCTGAATTTAGCTGCTCTCTCGTCGTCTTTGTTGTAATTAATGATTGTGGAGGTGTGGGCATTAATGAGTGAAGAGGCAATTAAGAGCTGCTCCCTTGATCGACCTCCTCCCTCTCTCTCCTTTATCTTTTCTTTCTGTGCCGTCTAATGGAGCAAAGCAGTGGGACAAGATCTACACCTCTCCGTCAGCCAACGATTCTCTCTCCGTCTGCAGCCATTCTTTATTTAGTCCTTCCCCTGTTCTGTCGCTTCCCCTTTCTTCATCGTGTTCTTCCTCCTGCGGTGTGTTTCTGCTGCCATCTGTAGGACGCCGTCACTCACGCTGCGTTTACGGGTCACAGTGTTCACTTCTCTCTACACACTCAGCAGGAAACACACTTCACTTCATGTCGTCAAACACAGACAACGCTTGAGTTGCACACGTTGAAGGTTTTCAGTGCATGATGTTCTTTAGTAAATATAACTGGATGTATTTGACATGAACAGCATTTAGGAATACATTTCTCTACATTATTGCCAAGGGCGATAATATTATCATATTTGCTTTTTTATTTTATTTTATATGCATTGATATATTTTTAATCAAAGTTCAAATTATTTATTTATGTATGCATTTTGGTAACACCTTTATAACAAGTATACAGGTATAAATTACTTACAAATAATTAACAATTTTTATAGTTGGTTCAAAGTTAGTGTATTCTCTACATTATATACAAATAGTGGGTTCTTTATTATTTGTCACTGTAATTAACATAAATTATTATTATTTATTTAGCTTATAGAAAAGAAATGTTAATTGATTATTAGGAGTAAATAGCCTAGTTTTCACTTGAAAATGGGAAAATTTCATTAATTAAAACCAACTTTAAACCAACTCTTATTAGACATGAATTGAATTCATATTCAGTTTTCCTTAATCACACACAATTTATGTTACCATATGTTGTGCAACATATGCACTGTAAAAAATAAACCGTAAATTTTACGGAAAAAGTCCGGCAGCTGTGGTTGCCAGAACTTTACCGTTAAAAATACGGTAGGAACGTTAATGGTTTTACAGACTTAACTTAAAATTTACAGTAATACACCGTAATTTATTTTCTGATAAAATGTGGATTTACCAACTTATTGATGTATTGATATCTGTTTTAGACCATAGTGTAATACACTGACAACCAACAATCATCACAGCAGTGATGAAAGTTACATGAGCAATCACAGCTCATCACAAGTGAATACTTATATTTGCAATACTTATAAAGCAATACTTAATTAAAGAAGCTCCACAATATCATTCACACAAACATTAAGCACCATCATGGTAACACACATGAAATTAAAAAATGCAATAAACATTAATTTAACAACATTAAATGTAACATATAACCCTAATGAACATAACTGATTAGAAAAAAAAAGTAAATAAAACTATGAGGAACCATAGTTATTTCAACAAAAATACATAAAATGTGAAGTGTCACACAGGGAATTGTGGGAATGATAATTTACGGTTTTTCACTGTAAATTATACAGTGATTTGTTCTTTTTCACTTTCAAAAATAAATTTAACGGAATTTTACTGTACAATTATATCACAGTTAATTACCGTGTATAGTACGGAAACTTTCTGTTTACCAATTAACAGTTTTGCACTGTAGCATTTTTACAGTATTTTACCATTAAAATCACGGTTATTTTTACCATGGGACTAATGGTTTTTATACTAACAATGTATAGACTACAGTATATTAACTACAAATTAACCATAAATTCATTAACTAACAATGGACATTACATTTGTCATAGTGTTTAATAATCTTTGTTGACAGTTAATTAAAAAAAATCAACTGCTACTGTACATTTTTAGTTTATGTTAGCTCAGGTTCATTAAATAATATTTACAAACATGAGCTAATCATGTATTAGTAAATGTTGAAATTACACTCTAAAAAAATGCTGGGTTGTTTCAACCCAAATTTGGGTCAAATATTGACAAACCCAAACGTTGAGTTAAAAATGTAATCAAAACATTTACAGTTGAAAGCGAAAGTTGAAGTTAGGTTAAAATTTTAAATGACATTTTTAACCCAACATTTGGGTTGTCCATATTTGACCCAAATTTGGGTTAAAACAACCCAGCATTGTTTAGAGTGTAGCACTAACTAAGAATAAAAAATGATTTAAAAGTATTGTAAGACCAACAACTGTTTCCGATAAGCAGGTGAAGGAGTAATGCGTGTTCTGTCTTTTCAGAGTAAATTAGTTGTAATTCCAATTTACTTGTATCTGACTCCATTTTATTTTAGTTTTGCAAGAGAGAGTTCAAATGTTAATTTCCATTGTTTTCTCAGAGTAGTCCTCTCTTGGTCCAGACAGTTCGGCATCAGTCTTACAACATCAACCATCAAAAATTCATATCACTCGACCACTAGAATATTTGCTATATACGTGTATTTCCTAAAGCAATCCTTGTTGTTGGTGTCAGTGCTGCTGTTTGAGTGCTGATCTAAGCTCTTTATTGTCTCCACTCTTCACATGATTGATACAGCAAAGTGAGGGCAACTTTGTCTTTGTCTCCGCTGACATTTTAATGTTGATTCCTCTTTATAGTGAGTGTGCTGTAGGTGCTGTAAGTGGATGAGTTATACTCGTCTTGCTCTTCCCACCCTCGTTTAAAAAAAATAAAATTAAAAAAACTAATACAGGGGACAGTTTGAAGATGAGATGACATATTCTGTTTCATTTTATTTAAAATAATATAAACTTGTTTTGTTAGCAAGTCAAAATCTTATTATACTACACATAAACTGTAAAGTTCAAAATTTGGCTTCTCCAAATTGTCAAGGCTCCATTTGTGAGCTCAATAGTAACAGTATATTGTGAAATATCATTGCCGTCACGTCTGGTTGCAGCAAAATGAAATAAAAATGCATGATTGAATCACTGCAGTCGTCTCTTTATTATTCAAAACAAAATACTCTGTAATCACAGTCTTGAACCAACAGAGCAAGCAAACACAATAAGACGAGAACAGACCAAGAACTGAACAAAACACTGGGTATACAGATCAAACTAATCAACATCACATACAGCCCATTCTCACCCCCAAGGCGTCACTTAACTGACGCCTTGGGAAGCATTTGGATATGCTTCAATATCTGACGCTTTAGGCGCCCTTTAGCGTCAGTAAGATGACGCCCTAGGATCGCGTGTACCCTACCCCCACACCTAAACCTAACCGCGTCCTCTAACTGACGCTTTCCTTTAGCGTCAGTTAGATGACGCCGTAGGATCGCGTCATGTAAGTGACGCTAAAGGGCGCCTAAAACGTCAAATATTGAAGCATGGTCAAAGGTGACGCCTTGGGGTGAGAATGCGTTGTCACATAACTAATCAGTGGTTACAGTGAGTAACCATAGACTTTAAAAAATGTGGACAAAGCGTCTGAGACGTCTATTATTCCTTTATTATGAATGTTGAAAACAGTGCGGCTTCATATTTCTGTGGAAATCATGATTTTGTTGAGGAAAAGAATTTGAAACTGGACATTATAAATGTCTTTTGTAACATTATAATTGTCTTTACTGGCACTTTTTATCAATTGAATGTGTCTTTGCTTAAATAAGAATATTAATTTTCTTTCAAATCTTACTGTAATCCAGAATTTTGAACGGTAGTGTCATTATAGTTTAAATATTAGATTTTGAGAGCTGATTTTGATATTTTGATTTAAAAAAAAGGTAATTTTGTTACCAATACACATATAAAAAATACCCTCGAACATTTAATCATATTTCACTTGAATGTTGATCAAGAGAGAGACAATAATGAAATATATCTTTATTCATCAATACTGGTAAATATTTTAAACATAGTTTTAAGAAATTTAATTTCAAGATTTCATATATTTTATATCAAGAGCCCATAATTGAAGAATGACTATATATTACATTAATTCGATTATAATTTTAGTAATACAGACTGTCATTCTCAAAGTGGTATATTTAATGACAAATGACTGTTTGTTTATTATTAAAATAAATTGGTGTAATATACAATATGTATTTGTCCTAAAACAGTCTTTCCCAATCCCTACATGATGTTGTACTGATGTGCACAATGACTGATGGCTACATTTATTCTTTTGGAACAATATATGATGTTCACTTCCCGTAATCCGCCAAATGAGCATTAAGGAATCTCACTAAAAATGGCCAAAAACTTCTCTTCACATAAAGCTGAAACACTCCCGTGTAGCACAAACACACAGACACAGACCAGCCATTGTCATAGTGTGCTTTTATTTTATTATTTTGAGAGCGAGTGGTTACTCCGATAAAATCATATTAATGCTGAGTGTGTTCATAAACACAAACCCTAGAGTAAACACACTCCAAAACAAACACAATTAAACAACTGTCCAATAAAAGCACCTGTAAGCCTGTCAGTCACCAATCAAATCGCTCCATTACTAGAGTCACCGTGTTTAGTGAGTGAGTTTTTCATACAATTCACACCGTCTGTCTGTGTGTGTGTGTATTGATCTTAGATGTTTGTGTCTAGTGCTTTCATCGTTCTTGTTAAAGAACAGAGTGCTTTAATGTACGTCAGTGATGTTAAGAGTGGAGGAAGGTTTTATAAGGCCACTGACATTTTGCAACAATCTACTGCTGCACACTCAACACAGACTATAAATCTGCTTCTACTTTTCACAGATTCACTGTTTTGAAGGATTAAAATGTAGACCCTGTTTCTCTCTGATGCGCTAGAGGAGCATGTGTGACACTGCAAACCCATATGACTATTTCTTTTATGCAATGGAACAGGAGGGATGTTGAAAAAAAGTTGCCATGTTTTAAAGGATTAGTTCACTTTAAAAAAAAAAAAAAAACTTTTGCTGATAATTTACTCACCCCCATGTCATCCAAGATGTCCATGTCATTCTTTCTTCAGTCGAATTAAGGTTTTGATGAAAACATTCCAGGATTTTTCTCCGTATAATGCAGGTTACTGGTAACCGAACGGTTCAAGGTCCAAAAGACAGTTTCAGTGCAAACTGCAAACTGTTCAAAGGGCTTTAAACGATTCCAGACAATGAATAAGGGTCTTATCAAGCGAACCGATCGCTCATTTAAAAAAAAACAAAAAAAAAACAAAGCTCAAATGGTCGCCTTGCTTTGTTTTGTGTGACTCTCCTGTTCGAACTAATTCATGAAAATTACGAATCTTTTCCCGACTCAATTCGTTCATTTCGTTTGTTGAATGAACTAAATGACACAAAACAGATTTGTTCATTTTGATGAACGAGTTCGAACAGGAGAGTCACCAACGCGCATCACAGAACAGAGCAAGGCGAGCATTTGAGCTTATAAAACTTAAACTTTGTTTTTTTAAATGAGCGATCGTTTCGCTTGATAAGACCCTTATTCGAAGTCTGGAATTGTTTAAAGCCTGGAATTGTTTAAATTGTTTACAGTATGCACTGAAACTGTCTTTTGGACCTTGAACCGTTTGGTGCCCAGTAAAGTGCATTATATGGAGAAAAATCCTGGAATTCTTTCATCAAAAACCTTAATTTCTTTTCGACTGAAGAAAGAATGACATGGATATCTTGGATGACATGGGGGTGAGTAAATTATCAGCAAATTATTCTCAAATGATACTGTCTACATAGACAGTATCATTTGAGAATAATTTAAGAATATGTTTTCTAAAGCCATAAATGGAAGTCATTTTAGACTACAAAATTAAAAAAAAAAAGTAATTGCGACTATTTCTTGAAACTTCTTATCTCACAATTCTTTTTGTTTCTTTTTATTTCTAGTCATTTTGAGATTACATCTCGTAATTAGGCTTTTTTTTAACAAAAATTGTTAGTTTATTACAATTATTTATTTCTCACAATATTGAGCCATCAGCTTGCATTTCTGATGATATCTTTCAATTCTGACTGATTTCTCTTTTAAAGGAAGCCTAGTTTTATGTATTACAGGATCAACTCACAGTTCTGAGGAAAACGTCATAATTGCAAAGATGGTAACCTAGAATTTCGAGAATAAAAGTCAGAAGTGTGAGATGCCAACTCAGAATTCAGAAGATAATAGTCGTAGTTGCGAGACGTTAACTTAGAATTCCAAAAATGAAAGTCATAATTGTGAGATATAAACTCGCGGTTCTGAGGAAAAACTACCAAATTGTTATTACCACAAATATTAGCACAAAATTGGGATATATACACTTAAAATAAGAAGTGAATGCTCACAATGCTTTGAAGAAAAAAAGTCTGCATTGTGAGATGTCTACGTTTGTTTGCAGAGTTCAGCTTTGAACACATCCATACAGAACGTAAATGTTAAAAAAAAAAAAAAAAAGTCCTGCTTTATCAGACCTTGAGCAGGCACATCCCAGGAACTTTTGTTGAACCTGCATGAAATGATTTTTGATAGATACCATGTTATTTGATTCCATGTTGTGAATAAAGTTAATGCTTTGACTCCATCCTCGTGTGTTGTAGGTTCGGGGAAGGTTACACACTGATCGTTCGTGTGTGTGCCGATCAGACCGACATATGCGTGGTGGAGTCATTTGTGCGGGACACGTTTCCTGGCAGCACTTTGAAAGAGAAACATCACAACACACTGCAGTACCAGATACCGCAGGGAGAGGGAACCCTGGCGCACATCTTCAGCCAGCTCACCAAACACCAGCAGATGCTGCGCGTGGAGGATTACTCTGTTTCACAGACCACACTGGACCAGGTAACACACTCACACACCTGACATATGAGGATTAGATCTCTGATTTAAACATTAAAGGGTTAGTTCACCCAAAAATGAAAATTAAGTCATTAATTACTCACCCCCATGCTGTTCCAACCACATTACAACTGTACATTCTTTACAATTAAGCGCACTTCTTTTTCACAAAATGCCATATTTAACATATTATGTATTATGTTAGATGCACAATAGTCATACATGACACAAAGGACAAACAAAATGCATAAATTGTGTTTATTTTTGTCTAATCCAAATTTTTTCAGACTTGGAAAGGGGGATATTGAGTGTGGAGCACAGCCTTATCCAGTCTTCATAAATCTGAAAAAAAAAAAGAATAATGTTTAGGCTATTAGATATAGCTAGCTAGGCTAGTCTATCTAACGATGTAATAAATCTAACTATCAACCTAATATAATTCAAAAGTTCTTAAGTAATCAAGTAAGCAGTCAGTAATAAAATACATAAAATACGAATAAAGAATCAAATGACAATAGGTATACAACCAGTGCTTCAAGTACCGTTTTTTTTTTCTGTTTGTGTTGATTAACATTAATGATATATATTATTATTATTATTATCATCATTTTCACTTTAAGACCTCCAGTAATGAGTAGATTCAATACTGACACACATTCTAAAAGTTATTCTTTTTTTTTTTCTTTTTTTTCAACCAAAACTGTTTGTTCACTCAAGATATAACTGACAAGATAGACATTTTTACATAATAATGCATGTATTTGACTGATCAAGTACAATAAGCCTAAATCTGCAGCCAGTCTGACATCGTTCAGCACCGAATCAAGTTCTCTTTTGTGCTTTACTGCCCTATTTATGTCTTCTTTTTTACGGGAAAGTACTAAGCATGCATGTATTTGACTGACACAGTTGACATCTCTTTTCCCGGGCCTCCAGCTTCTCTTCAACTCACCACAGACTTTACATTAAACACTCATCGACTCCAGTCAGTTACTCATCATTTGGCCGTCCTGTCAGTGTAAAATGCTTTAATTTATCTTAGATATTATCTGCAGTTTCTGCTTATACAGTTTTTTTCTTGTAATAACAGCTAATATATCCAGAAAAGACACTTTAGACCCTGGAAGTCCAGACTATCCGTTAACGTTATACTCAAAAATTAGCACAATATTTATAACTCTGATTCTGATCCCTAACACTTCCTGATCTATCCGAGTCCATTTCATCTGGTGTTCATATGCAGCAGGTCTTTTACCGCCATCCGACGTCTTGTGAGAAATCAATCACATGCCAATATTGCTGGCAACTGTGAGCACGATGGCAAGACCCAGTTAAAGCTGACTCTTGATGGGTTACTAACTTTTTCTCTCACCAGGGCATTGCTGCTAAATTGAGGTTGTGCAATAAAATAAAATAAAAAACCAAAACAAATTTCTCAGTGACTTTCACTTCACAGAATTGATTCCACTAATATTTATATTTCATTATTATTTTTTATTTCAATTTACAGAAATGTTGTATTAATGTATAAATAGTTTGTTTTAGTTTATGATAAGGACACTGAGATCATGACAGAAGCCGTTCATTTTTTTCGACCTCAGTTGATACGTTTCTCTCTGTTTCTCTCAGGTTTTTGTGAATTTTGCGCGGCAGCAGCGTGATGAAGAGGACGGGGTGTTTGAGAACGTTGTGGATCTGAGTGATGAAATACAAATATCAGCAACATAAATCAAATATCAATCAGCAGAAATCAGCAGTTACAGGCACTTTATTACATTTTTATTTTACATCATGTAGGCTATCAAGATTATTTAGTTTAAAACATCCTACCAAATATAGAGAGAAAACCTTCAGGAAAGCTCAGGGGTCGTTTTTATACAATATTTTTATCCAAAGAATTTATAATGAAATTTCTGCTTAATTTGCACTGCGTAACATTAAATACTCCATATTTTTACTGATGACTTACTTCCACAAACATTATATTTTTGTCATTCTACGATTATATATGTAAAATTGCATTGTGTACTGTAGCAATATACTAATATAGCAATATTTTTTGTGATTTTGGGTTTATTAGAGGAACAACGGAGAGAAATTTCAGCTTTATTGTCAATTTATTTTCTAGTTGTCAGTTGTACTTATTGAAAGACCATATGCATTGATTTTTTTCTTTTGTATCTCAGGATAAAATGTCATGCACTTTAGAGCCGTGTTTCCCAACCTTTTCTGTCAATAAGGCTCAAGTGTATTTATACTGTAAGTCATATTTTCTGTTTTATAGATTTGCAGGTGACCCTTTACAATAATGCCCCATTAACACATTAAGCAATACATTTGCTTAAGTATTTCTGGTAACGCTTTAGTTTAGGGGTTTAATTCTCAATTGCTCTATTGCTTATTAGCATGATATTGCTAGGATTATAAAAGCACATATTAATGTCTTATTCTGCATGACCACATTCTACATATCCAATACCTAAACTTAACAACTACCTAACAACTAAAATTCATAATTAGTAATTAAGTCAAAAGTCATTGTTAATAGTGAGAATTGGACCCCGATCTTAAGTGTTAGTTATCTTAACATTTGTTTTAAAAAAAAAAATAATAAAAAATACAACTGTTCATTGTTAGTTCATGCTAGCTGGTCCATTAAATATTAACAGATACAAACTTGATTTTAATAATGTATTAGTAAATGTTTAAATGAACGGTATCACTTTATAATAAGTATAGTGTAATAAAGTATTTACAAATCATTTGTAAATAGTTAATTAATAGTTTATGCACATATACAAAGTTCTTCATTCGTTGTCACTGTAACGAACAGTGTCAGGATTAGGAGTCGGTTTAGGGGAAAGAATAAATTCCATCTTTCAGTCCATATTTCAGTCCCTATTGAAATATGGAAATGTTTCCATAAATTCCATATTTAAGTCCCTATAAAACATGGAAAGTCAATGTGTGTGTCTGCGTGTGCTTTATGTATTTGTAAACATTTTAAGAAACACTGAATATGAATGCAATTAATGTCTAATAAAGGTTAGTTTAAAGCACTTGTAATGTCATTTTCACTGATCTAATCTGAAGTGAGGATTATTTACTAATAAGTTGTTAACAAAGCATTATTTTCAGGAACAATGAATGAAGAACTCACTATTTCTATATAGTCTATTAATGTTTTAAACTTTTAGATAAAAGTGTTACCAAATCAACATTAACTGAGATTAATACATTGTTTAGAAGTATTTCTCATTGTGAGTTCATGTTAACTAATGTAGTTATTAGCTAATGTTACCAAATGGAAGCTTATTGTAAAGTGCTACCGGTTTGTACAATCAATTATTAAAATCAGTTGTACCTGTGGTTAGGATTGACTGATTGATGTGTCTGTAGGAAACATACTTTTGTAGGACAGAGAGGGACGTGATATTTTCAACATAAAATGCAACAATTATTATTTTTTTACCTCAAACACACACAGCAGATCTCAGCACTTATCCACTCTTAATCATGCCATTTATTCTGAATTCATATGATCCTATGAGCCTGCCGCTCAGATGTGTGTTCTTATTAAGTTATACACTGACACGCATAAAACATTTGCACACTCTGCAGAGCCTCTGAGTTTCATTTCACAGATTCTTTCCTACTGCGGTCAGATCCAAAGACACTCACTTCACCTTTTTACTCTGTAAAAAAAGAAAGAAAGAAAGAAAGAAAGAAAACCTGTATATGCTTGTGGTGTATGCCATCAAGAAGAAGAGAATTTGTGAAGTCACTCACACAGGCCTGTAATTGCACAAAGACATGGTTGTAGCTCCTCTAAGCTGATTTTAAATGTCGAGGTTGCATTTAACTTACCCATTAGTGAAAACAAACAAGTTATCTTTTATGTAAAAGATAAAAAGTTATTTTATTTTTTTTCCTTCCTATTCATATTTTTGTCACCATATCCCCTTAGGGCCTCCATACAGGTGAGTTTAATGTACATCAGGAAAAAATCTTAATTAATTATAAGAGAATCCCAAAAAAGTGTAGGATTTTTGTAAATGCCCTCTACACAGAGATTTAACGTTTTTATGTACAATTATCAGAATATAATGATATGCAAATTCAGTGTTAATCATTAATAATATTCAAGAACCTTGGTGTCTTGCATTTACAGTATTTATTTTTTCAAGGGCCTATATAAAACCGATTCTATCATCACTTCATTGGTTACCTATAAAGTTCCGTATTAATTACAAGGTATTGCTTTTGACTTTTAAAGCTCTAAATGGTTTAGCTCCAGTCTATTTAACGGATCTTCTATCGCCCCACAATCCATCGCGCTCTTTAAGATCACTAAATTCAAGACTTCTGGTCATTCCTAGGATATCCTTATCCACCAAAGGAGGGAGAGCATTTTCACATTTAGCTCCGAAGCTCTGGAATAGCCTCCCTGATTTTGTTCGTTGCTCAGACTCGCTCTCCCAGTTTAAAACTAGACTAAAGATGCATGTATTTAGCCAGGCATTCATATACATTTTTTATCTTACAGTTACTGTAAATTTGGCCTCTAGTTCATAAACGCCAGAGGAGAACGGCCCCCGACTGAGCCCATTTTTCTCCATTGGGTCATCTGATGGAGTTTTAGGACACCATCGGGTCACTTGATGGAGTTTTTCGGTTCCTTGCCTCTGTTGCCTTTGGCTTGCTCAGTTGGGGATATTCAAATTAAATGACCCATTATACCATAGATCTGCTCTTCCAAACTTGGATGTCTTTTTTCCAGTAATAAACGCTGTTAAGCTGTTTTGATTGAATGATCTTTATTGTAAAAAGCGCTGTATAAATATATTTGACTTTACTTGTATCGATGCTAGTAAATAACGCGTTGAATTTAAGCACATCAAACTTTATATGGATGTTTTTTCTTAGAACTTTAGTTTTAATGATAAAGACGTTAAACTTTAATCGATTCAGCCTGCCTATCTGTGACGTTATCGCCACACACCAGCAGCAGCGCAAAGACAACAAAACATAACATGGCGGATGACAAGGAGAAGCCGACGAGCGAGAAATTATCAAGCCACCATTGCGGTCCAGTGTATGGGAACACATTGGACGAAAATGATGATGAAAATTATTTGTCAACGTCAACAACATTTTTTCACAGACGAAAACGAGACGATAACTAAATAAAACCTAGTTTTGAATGACAAAAACTATGGCGAAAATCTATTGACATTTTCGTCAACGAATAAAAACTAGATGAAAATGTTATATAGGGACGATTTGGGAAGCGATCCAATCAGAACTGATGTCCTGCATGTGTGGTAGATGCGCACATTTGTACTGTAACGTGCTGATCTACCCAGCGGTCTCATAAAACGTTAAAAAATGTCAATGTCTGGGAGAAAGAGTCGTAGAGTAAGTTATGCATATGGATCTGAATAAGATTGATGATGCAGAAAAGGATTTCTGTCCGCTCACACCCGACGCCCAGCCATGCACATAGACACCTATACAGCGTGCGAGTACTGAATGGTGTTCTCTTTCGTGTCTGAATGGACAAATACACACAACATTATGTCTAAATGTCCGTTTTGGAGAGTATTCATGTAAACTATGTCGGTTATGTCTTAATTAAACAGTTGTGAGTGTATCAGATGTGCATCAGTGCAATTGGATCCGCATGTCATTGGACATGATCCGATGTCTTAAAGTGACAGTGGGTAAAAAACCTAATATTATATATTCAAGCGACAAAAGAAAAAGAGAAAAGCATTCACTGTTTGTTAATAGCTTTAATAAGGATTAATTATATTTAATTCATACATATAAATATGTCTACTTGAAAGAATAAAGAATGATGTATGCAAGCAGTTATATAAATAATGCATATATCGTTCATTGAAAAGAAGACGATGGACACAAAGCACAACTACCGATCAAAATCAAATTTTACTTAAATCATTCTATATTTGTACCAAATAACACATCATATAAGAGAACATATATGCGAGTTGTTGCAATCTATCTGTAAACTTATCTTTGAAAACGACGTTTATCTAAAAAGTGTTTCAACTGTCCCGGCTCTCCCCTAACATACAGTAGCTACATAGCCCAATATGATCGCATAAGCCTAGCAAGAGCATTTTAATGAAAACTACTAAGTTAACAGGCATGTTGCCTAGCTTTTAGCAATAATCATTAAAAAGGAACTTAGCTTAGCTTTGTGAAGACTTTCAGAGATAATTGAAGAGTGAATCACATGTAGACACGCAATGAAGACTAAGGTCACTTCCAAATCAGCAGTTTATGATCCTAGCTCTAATCTCATGTTCAAATTCATGAATTTGAATTAATCTGAGGTGAAATTCCTCTCGCTAAATTCCTGGTTGGTTTAGCCCTTTGACACATTTTGTATCGGGGTCTCTGCTCGATGTCTCTGGTCTCCTTGCCCTGAAAAACGTTGAAGACCTCTTCCTTAAAGATAGATAGACTAATGAGGGAGCAACAAACTCAATCATTTGAAATGTTTGATCAAAACTACCTATTTGTCATTTTTGCATTGATGTTAACTTATCCGCAAAAAAATTACCCCTAACAGCCCATCATATTTCAGCATAATAACTTATGTGAATGAGTGGTTATGAAAAATAGTATGTTGATGAATTTGTAGCATTCTACTGTTACTCTTTCTGTCACATAAAGATAGCATCCACATAATTTATTCTTACAAATCGTGCAATTTTGGCACTTTTCTCAGCTTCCAAACTAGTCTGACCTTAATGATTGCTAGAAGTACATTACAAGTGATTCTGTTATGTGGGTGAAGGACAAACCCAATCGCAGGCAGCAACTCACACGGGGTTTGACAACAAAACAGAAAACAAAACCCACAATGGGGCAAAACAAGGCAGGATAGACAATTCTAGACTAATACTCAGACTTTAAACTAACAACTAAGACAGGATCAAACACTTCTTTCTAGAAGAGACTTTCAACAGATTACTCACGGTTTGTTTCACACAAAGTATGACAAGGTATGATACACAATGAACCGACACAGGACCGCAAACCAACTATGTATCACACGAAATACGTTCTGAGGAAACTATTTTGCAAATCGCAATTACATGCCAACATATTAAGCAGTGATTACGTTGGTCCTTAACCTAATCTATTGCAGTGCTATTACGTTTTTCCTGAACATAATACATAGCCTATTTATGCATAATCGTATTAAAGTTTTGACTCTATTGCATTCAACTGTCATATCAATTAGGTTTTCATTCGCATTTATTAATATAATAGGCCAACGTTACTCATAAATATATGAATATTATTTATATATATATATATATATATATATATATATATATATATTTACACAAAAAGCATTTCTCCAATAAAACACAACATACTGATACATTCACAAAATACATACATTTTATTAGCTTGATGTAAACCAAATACTAGAATCTATACGTTGTTTGCAAGAAACAGATCCAAAATTCAGAATTTTATCCAGTGATCTTCATCTTCATTTCTCAGCAGCGACCGCAAACGGCAAATCCGCGATTCCGCGCTGGTGATGAATTCAAATTCAAATAATGCGCCTACAAGAAGCGTTACGACATGTTTTACTGCAGTGATATCAAACGCTCATTGGCTCTCGCCTGCTTCGTCACAGATTGCGACATGCCGTGTTTCAGTCGGTGTAGTACGTTTGAAATGGAGAAGAGCGCGCGCCTTCAGAGAGCGATCCGAAATCAGATCAACATTTTCATGGATTAACGTTAATAACTTTAATTCTGATCTGTACCTCATACACAACTACTATAATACTGCCAGAGGACTGCGACTGCAACGCATCATCATGTGAACGACTTTTGGTAATGTTAACAATAAATAAATAAATTATTGTGAAATGTATGTAGGCTATACTTGTCATTATGTTTTTTTTCTTCATAATTGTGTTAGCCTACGTAGTTTTAAGGAATGGTTATGATTAGGTTTAGGGGTAGGAGTAGGATTAGTGGCTCAAAATATATTTTAATGCTAAAACTCATTTACCTACACATCTCTCTGTCCATTAGGCCTACGTTTTATCCTTTTTATATTCTGTATAAAATAAATATGTTTTGGTTTTTGGAGTAGGATTAAGGGGTCTTGTTACATTTATCTTTAAAAGTGAAAGTATACAGATATCGTTATGATATGAAATATACGTAAATAGTTAACGTTTTGTAGCTGTAAAAACGTAATAAGGTTACGTTTAAATGTTGAAAATACGTCCATATTATACGTTTTAGCATTTATCCAAACGTACTAAACGTACGTTTCATATCTTTGAAAATAACGTATTAAACCTACGTATTAACAATGAGACATATTAGGTTAAGGACCAACGTAATAGCACTGCTTATATGTTGGCATGTAACGTAATTGCAATTTGCAAAATAGTTTCCTCAGAACGTATTTCGTGTGATACAGGGTTGCCGCAAACACAAGGGGATTAAATAGGGATAAACTAATGAGGGGAACAGGTGACAGACTGGGGACGAGGAATCCGGGCAAGCTTGGACGAAGACACACGAGGTGAAGAAAAAGCCTGGTGTCTTGCGGAGACAGGGGCGATCGGGGAAACAGACTGGGGTTTAGTGATGACAGGGGTGGTCAGCGAAACACACAGAGTGCTGCAGGCGACAGGACAGGAACCTTGACGGGGGAAATAGTCCAGGGACTAGTGGAGACAAGGGAGGCCGGGAAAACAGACAGGGATACTACATTAGTAGCAGCAGCAACAGACTCAGACACAGAGGATAACGAAATGAGACTCCTGACAGGGGACATGGCTGGCGAAGGTGCAGGACACATGACAAGGGGTGTAACAGATGATAGTGGAGCTGGAACAGGGACAGAGATCACGGAAGATCAGGAATCGACGCTTCTCACTTCAAATTCAGTTGAGGCGTCGAAGGTAGCTGACTGGGGATCAGAGCTGTTGGCAGCGGGCTTGGGATTGATGCTCTGTGCAGCAGGCTTGGGATCAGAACTTACGGAAACAGGTCTGGGAACGGTGCTCTCTGGAGTATTTGGAACAGGTACTGGAGACAAGGCATGGAACTGACTAGACACCTAGAATTCTGACAAGACATGATAGATTCGGACAGGGTTCTGGCAGTTATGAAGACTGTATCACAGCCTTTGCAGCGGAATTGGCCTCTGCTTTCTCTTCAGCTGACATGACTAAAGACTCAGATACCCCTTTTCCACCAAAAAAAGAACTGGTTCAGAACTGGTGCTGGTTCAAAGTTGGTTCGGAGTTGGTTCAACTTGCGAACCGCTTCAGAACCTATTTGTTTTTCCACTGACTAGATCGCCCAGGGAACAACGTCGTTACGTCACTGTGTACGTCGCCATTCGTCTTAGCTAGAAACGCTTGCAAATACAACATTACTTTCGGATTATCTCTAACTCGTGTACCAAGAAAGCTTTAAAAACAATTGAAATATGTAAGTCTTTTAATCTTTTCGTTTGATATGTATTTTTTTCTGATAAGTTATGTACCCCTGTAATTGTGTCTTTTCTTTCCATTTATTTGTTCTATATTGTGACTTTTCTTCTTTGCTTATAATGTCTTCAATGAAAAAATTACAAAAATAGAAACGCTTGCGTTAACTTCAAGCATAACAATTACAAAGGCGGACTCCATCGTGTTTCTGCAAATGTTTCTCTTGGCTTTGCGATCCTTTATTATAGTCAGAAAAGATGTTTAGAACACATCTAAACACGCCCCAGCCCCTGACGTAAGCATGACGTGGTAAAAGAACGGTTCTAGTCCAGCAAAGAGTTGGTGGCGCTTTGGAACCAGTTCTCCTGGTCGAGAACCGGTTCTTTGGCTGTCGAAATACAAAGAACTGGTTCGTGCGCAGGCACCGGCTCCGAACCGGCTCTCAAAATGCTTTGGTGGAAAAGGGGCTACAGATGACATTCACAGTACTAGTCTCTTGAATGGATCTCTCCAACGCCGACTGGGAAACGATGCTTTCTGCAGCAGGTTCAAGAACTGTGTCTCCTGTTGCAAAGACAGGAACACGCTATCAGCATCTGGGCCAGGAACAGCACTTTTGACTTCAGCGGCAGGTTGGAGAGCCATCGCGGACTCAGGGACCCTTCTTTCTGGGTCGTGGAGTGGAGATCGTGGCCAGACTAGTAATCGGAGAGGGAGGTTGAGCAGGAACCGTTACAGGAACTGGGAAACTCACAGCAGGCGAGGAGGATTCCGGACAGGAAGACTCTGATGCTGACTCCCACGACGGGTGCCTTTCACGCTTACCATGAAGATTGATGGATGTGGAAGGTGTCTCAGGAGTCGCAGTGGTACTGGGTTGGTCCCCAAGTGTAGCAACGGCTGGCAGACGACCCTCAGGGATCACAGGAAGTGTAGTGGGAGATGAGGACTTTGTAGCGCCCTACAGCTCCCTCCGAGACAGACTGTCCAAGATACTGTGGAACGGGCGGCTGACCAGTCTCTCTCATTCAGCGAGAGGAGGAGGGACGTTAAGACCCGCGATGACTTACCCTGAGAAGGGAAAGGAAGCTTGCTTTCTAGGCTGTCAGCGATGGCCGTCTGCCACCATCGTTGGGGTCTGACGGCTGCAGTGCAGTGTAGAAAAAATAGTTGCGCTGTCTGCTGGGTTTTTTCTTGGTTGGTTTCATTCTGTTATGTGGATGAAGGACGAACCCAATCGCATACAGCAAATATCTCACACAGGGTTTATTAATGACAAAAACAGAAAACAAAAGGCAGGATGGACAATATTAGACTAATACTCAGACTAACAACTAAGACAGGATCAAACACTTCTTTCTATACAAGACTTTCAACACGGTTTGTATCACACAAAGTATAACAAGGTATGATACACAATGAACCGACACAGGACAACAAACAAGGGGATTAAATAGGGAGGAACTAATGAGGGTAATAGGTGACACAGAGGTAATAATGACAAGACGAGGAACTGAAATTTGATGCACAATGTTTTGTTTGCCAATTTTCTTGATTTGGCCAATTGATATTTTAAGGATTAGTAAGCAGCAAAGAGCAAGCAAGCTAAATTTTTCTTAAACTTTTCTTCGATCAAACAGTTGAATGGTGATATCCTTCGCCATACGGTGATGTAATAATGTTGATATTTACATTGTTTTTGTTTTTTTCGTTTTTTACTTGTAGAAAAGTTTATATACAAACAAGAAAATCTTATTCTCATTTAGTATATATAAATCATCAGTAATAGTAAATTAAAATCAAATTATAAACAAGAAATTAGACATTTTAATTTCTTTCTTTAAAATACAAGACTAACCAGAAATTTAATTTGGTTTTGACTATAGGTTTATTAAACTTAGAAAAGAATGCATACATAATTGCTTATAGGAAATTAGAACAAGAACTGGATTTTCCATCCAAACCAGGGCCCACCCATCTTACTCCTTGCAGGAGTAGTCTTGTTTGAACCAGTTTGGTTCTGAGACTGAATTCAGTTGAGTCATTTCCTCTACCATCAGATTCCAATTCCCAGCCGAGTTTAATCCCAAATACACCCTTCACGTGAGCATTTGCTGAAGACAGCACCACTGACTAACCATTAATAATTTAACTGAAGGATTACTCTGGTGCCTGCTTCATGTTTGGGTGTGTTATAAAGGTTCTCAGCAAATGAGCATAATCTTCACTTTTCAACTTTTTGTTTGTTTAATATAGGTATTTGACATTACAATATACAAAGTTACAGTCAGTAGAATGTCTGTTGGGGGAGCATCAAAATAAAGGGTCAGTCTATATTAAGCAGACAGTCTAGGAATACTCTAATGAGAGATACTTGTAGTTAGTAGAATGTCTAAAGTAGACCATAAAAAATAAAGTGTTATCAAAAATTTTTACAATAATACTGCATGCTTGTAAAACCAATTGGTAAATTGATCTTTACTTGAAGAAAACAAATCAACACAATCACAATTACTTTGTAATCATCCTTATTTATAATTGACATACAATTATATATATATATATATATATATATATATATATATATATATATATATATATATAAACATAAATATTATTATAAAATAATATTAAACATCTAGTATCATCATTAATGTATCATCATCCATAAAAATCATAATAAAACTGAAAAAAATCCTAGATACAACAATAAAAAGTAAAAAAAAAATGTTACATAACACAAGAACTGAATTATTCATTCATTTATTATTATTATAAATGAATAAAGGATTGCTCTAAAAATGTTTTTTTTACATTGTAAAACAGCTAAATATTATATTTCACATACTTTTAAATACATGTTTTTTTTTCCACATTAGACACTCATAAACATGATCAGCCAATGAGAATAACTAAAAGATATTTTAGAATGGGTGGGTTGTTTTTCCTTTTGCGTAGAAGACATTGGAAATAAAAAAAAATGGCAATATGGAGGCATAGCAGGGCCGTAAACACAAACAGCTATGCCAACATCTTGCCATATTTTCTCTTCCGAACTGAAAACCTCGCCATCTCCTCTAGACCTGATGAACAACTTCACAACAAATCAACAATATTTGTACAGCTGTAAAACAGTGTTTATGTGGTAGCAAGAAAATAATTCTATTTCAATTATGACAGAATCAATCAGACCAGTGACTCCAAAACAAGAATAGGCCTAATTGAACAGGTTTAAGGAGGTACTGCTTTTAAAGGTATTCGATTATTTTAATTTAAAATATCTTACAAATTATCTTTTGTTGACGATTTAAGAAATTTTAAGGAAAAACAGATAATATATGCGTTCTCAATTTGTGTGGGTGATACTTGTAGCACAATATATGTACACACACACACACACACACACACACATATATATATATATATAAATATATATATATATATATATATATATATATATATATATAGGCAAATTTAGAGTGCAATATCTTCATTTCTTCATTAACTTTTTTTGTGGAAAAACACTAAAACATCTTTGCCTGTTGATTAATCACAGTTCATCAAGATAATTGTTTTGTGTTACTAGTTTTCTGAAATGGTATGTTTGACTAATTAGACATTGTCAGCGTTTCATACCAAATGTGGGTCAAATGTGGACAAACCCAGCCGTGGGTGGCATTAGGCACAGCATATACCTTTCAACGTTTCAAACCAAATTTGGGTCAAATGTGGACAAACCCAGCCGTGGGTGACATTATTAAATTAGGCACACTTTTAAACGAACGTTTGGGGTTGTCCATATTTGACCCAAAATTGGGTTAAAATAACCCAGCAAGTTTTAGAGAATTGTTTTAGAGTATATGAAGAAAAACAAATAAACTTAATAATAGAAATTAAACTGGAAGTTTTTTTTCTGGCTTAATTCTGACTGAGAACAAGCCTTTTCCCCCCATAAAGTGACAGGCAGTATAGGCCAAATTTAAAAATAGAAAAAATAAAAATAAATAGCCTAAAAAAGAAAAGAAATAAAATAATAATATTTTTGAGAAATTCACCTCAATGGATAGAAATACAAATTAACTTACCAAGCAGCTTTTGAGTCTGAAAACGTTCTGCTGCTATAATCAAACTGTTCCATGTCGTTTCTGCTGCCGAATCCGATGTTTCAATAATCTCGCAATCGCTCCAAAGGTCCCGCTGTAGTGAATCGAGCTGTTGCTTTGAAGGGCTTTTTCCACCGAATAAGGTGAGTCAGCAAACTTCGAGATGGTTCAGGTGTGTTCAGGTAAGTGTCAGCGCGTCGTCACCACAGCGCCGCGCCCACCCATGGTAAAGGAGAATAATGAAGCGCGCACGTCAGGCGTCAAAGTAGCCCGGCATTCAGGTTACACTGGCTCGAAGATGATTTTCAAATGCTTTTAAACGCAAAGCAATGTTCGGTTCATTTCATTCACGTTTGTGTGAATCACGCGAGGTTTCGGTCTGGACGGGGTCCTGCTGCACCTCTTGGGATGTGAGCTAGACTCTTGGAGAGGTCTCGTGCTGAGTCAGGCTCGATTTTACGGATGAATCATTTAATAATTAGGTAGACTTTCCGCTTTTTTTTCTTTTTTTATTTTCCTGACCCGATTCTTTGTCACTCACTTATAGGCTATGCATACACACTTTTTAACGAGTGGATCACATATTAACAGTCAGTCAAATCTATATGTTAATGTCGAATAGGCTATAGCCTAGCCTATAGATTTGTATTATTTGTTTGTTTTTATGTTAAAATCCGTGTCCTAGCTTATAATTAGCTATTACACAAGTATTGCCTATACCGCTATGTGGTGGATTGACGACAAGGCAACACGTTTCAAAATGTTCCCATTTGTTTACGGTGATGTAGCTATTTGACACATGTCTCAAAACCTTCATTTTATATATTATGAACGTTTGTTAATAAAAAAAGAAAGAAAATTGGCTACAACTGTTCCCAGGCGGCGTGAATAATATTATTGATATTATGTAAAATGGATACAGTGAAAAATAATATATGTAGACCTATTAATCTTTTCTTAATATTAATCTTGTTTATGTTAATTTTAACATTTAGGCTATAATTAATTATTAAAATAAATGGTTGTATCTGTTAATATAATTTAATGGACCTTACTGTAATTAACATGAACTACAAGAATATTTACAACAATTAATAAATAGACCATTTCAAAAGATGTAAACAACACTGGTCCAGAAGCACTTCCTGTTTCAGTTTTTTAACACTACATAAAAGCTGGGATAAAATACAACCAACAGAACATTTAAAACTGAATCAAAAAGTTAAACAAACATCTTTAAGATGTTTTCTTTTACATGTGAAATAAAGAAAATAGTTACAAACTGAAACAGGAAGTGCTTCTGGACCAGTGTTGTTTACATCTTGTGAAATGGTCTATAGGCTACTGTTACAAATGTATTGCTAATTTTTATTTGTAATTGAAGTTAACTAATGGGACGTTGCTGTAAAGTGTTACCAATAATATTCATATATACAACTTTTGATTTTAATAATGCATTAGTAAATAATGAAATTAATACTAAAGGGGTAGTTCACCCAAAAAACACAATTTTGTGATTACTTATTTTTTTCAAACCTGAATAGAAATTCTTACGGGAACAACTTGAGGGTGAGTAATGCTATCGTTATATTTTTGGGGGGCGAGGTCTCCCTCATTAAGATTATTCAACAATTTAAAGTATTTGAAGAGTTCAGATGCAAAAGCCTCTAAATGCCATTTGAAATTTTCTTCTTTAATGATGATTTTTATCAAACTTGTATATTTAAGTTCAGTAATTTCACTTAAATAACAATTAATAGGTAATTATCATTGCCATTTAAGTGAAATTACTGAACTTAAATATACAAGTTTGATTAAAAAAAAAATCATCATTAAAGAAGAAAATTTCAAATGGCATTTAGAGGCTTTTGCATCTGAACTCTTCATTTTTTCATTGACAGTTTGTATTAACCATAGTTAACTGATGTAACAAATGGAAGCTTATTGCAACTCTTTAATGCTTTAAAGATCCTACTGTAATACTGATCCTACTGTAAGTGTTTGAAGAATAATAGGCTAATGATAATAATAATTGTCAGACTGTTGGCCAAATTTCTCTGTGAGGTGAGTCACTTCCTTTGCCACACACCCATCCCTAAATCCCACGTGGATCATCCCACATTACACATGAAATAGGCCTACCTCCATCCATTCGCAAACTGACAAACCCAAAAACGCCTATCGCAGCACCATGGCTCTTAACTTTACATAACAAAAACAGCAGAGAAAAAAAAAAAAAACTCAACTGAGATACTTATTGTTTCAGTCTACGCCTAAATTCTTCAAGCACGTATGTGTTTAGGTACGCAAAGCCAATTGATCGGAAAAATAATAGGCCATACCCTGCAAAGCCTGAAATATGAAATAAGTCAAACAAACATACACACACACACACACACACACACACACACTAAAAATGATTGGTTATTTTAACCCAATTTTGGGTCAAAAATGTATAAATTTGACCTAAAAACAACCCAGCATTTTTTAGAGTGCACACACACACACAATATATATATATATATATATATATATAGAGAGACAGACAGACAGACAGACAGACAGACAGATAGATAGATAGATAGATAGATAGATAGATAGATATGTACATAAATGAGTTGCACAAAAAGCATATAATAAATATCATACCAAGATGATATTGCTCAAAGCTTAGTTATTTTTATAATAAAAACTCTGTAATTTTAAACATATGCTAATGCAATACAATGATGGATCATATTTAATCCTCACATTTCTTAGCCTATACACTTTACAATAAGGTTCGTTAGTTAACATTAGTTGAATACATTACTAATGAACTGCACATTTATATGGCATGTATTAAACTTTGTTAATGTTAATTTCAACATTTACTTTATTAAAATCTTGTTAACATTAGTTAATGCACTGTGAACTACCATGAACTAACAAGCTGTATTTTTATTAAATAACATTAACAAATACAGTAATAAATGGATTGGTCGTGGTTAGTTCATGTTAGTTAACACATTAATGTTATAACTGAACCTTATTGTAAAGTGTTACCAGTGATTTTTTTAAAGAAAAGGTCAGTTGATGTTCATCTTCAAATAAAAGTTACTCTTATGTTTAGGCCTATAATAAAAATCAGTAAAGATTTCACAGCAAAAAATTATTTTGTGGCATAATGCAATTCTGAAATGTGTGTCAAATGACTCTGAATCAACCACACTCTACAGTACTTTGAGCTCCACGTGTGAATCACCTACAGTGACCCAGACGGGCAGATCTTATTCTCCCGTCCGCGAAGCTCTGCTTGACTCACCGAAATTAACCAAAACTGCCGAGTCTGACCGTGTGTCATGTAAGGGAAACAAAACCTTCGCCGTCCAGCTCATTTGGGGATAATAAAGTTGTGCTGTTCAGCTTGAACGAGTCTGGTCACACTGCCGCAGCCCAGCAGAGTGTTTTGTCACCCACACATGGTTGTGATCAGACACACATGACGCACTTATGCTCACTGCATGAATCAGCTCTCGAACGAACACGCTGCTTTATTTTTATGTATTTTACAACTCTGTGCTCTTATCATTGCGGGCAAAAGTTCATGAATTCGTGTAGCTCAAAAATCAAAGATCAAACATGTATGACCCAATTCTGTAAGGGTGATAGAGTGGGGCATGTTGTCACATCTCCTTCTATATTTATTCCTGCTAATTTGAGAGGAATACTGAATATAATAATGCGAACAATCTAAAATACATCTTCCACAACATATGGACCAAAGAAATTGTAATGAATTCATTCCATTACAACATGTAAAATTAATGACAACTTGCCCCTAAATCTCTTTACCCTCTGCTGTCACTGGGACGATACCCTTTAAAAAGGTTCAAATATGTACCATGTAGGTGCTAATATGTACTTGTGGTGCCAATATGTAGGCTTTAAGGTAATATGCACAAATGTGTAGGTTACCTTTTGAAATAGGCTACCACTGACAGTTTCTGACATTTATGAAAAATCTACTCTTGACTGGAGAACACAGTTAAAATCAACACACCTTAAAACATTGTTCACTCTCAGTGTATGTGTGTGTGTCCTGCCTGTGGATTTATTGTGTTCATGATTTTATATATATATATAAATTTTTTTTTTTTTTTTTTTTTTTTTTGCCCCGCAACTCTCCCCCTTCCCCCTCACCTCAAGAGGATGGTGGTCACGAAGGCCTGATTTCAACCCCTTACGTAATTTCTAAGCGATTATACTGACTGTTGAAAATATTCCGTCTCACTCTCCCCTGTTTAAAAATGTAAAAAGTGAAAAGGTGTCCCAATCAACCTGAATTCACCCCTTATTTTATGATAAGTATGTGTTAGAAAATAAATCAATTATTATTATTTTTCTTTTGTTCTTTCTTTTAATTTTTAAAATGAAGTGTTACCTCACCTTGTCTGGATATTCGTCCTTGAATCGAGATATTTACAGAAGTTTCTTTACAGATAGCTGACGAGAATCTACTCTAAAGCACTGAACTCTGATCACAGAACATTCCGAACTTTATAAACACCTTTAGAGGGATTCCCTGGAAAATCAGTAAGACGTCCCAGATCCACACTGAGACGGAATTCCCCAATCTGGATACGGAGGAAATAGTGGGGATTCGTTGGGAGATTATTTTCCTTGTTAGCCTATTCTGTGGAAAAATGTAGGCTACCGTTAATTCCCAGGAAAGGGCGCGTTCCTGAAACTACAACCGTTTGTTTGTCGGCCTTTCTGACGGTATAGAATGAAATCGTTGAATTAATGAAAGTGAAAGTCATTAGGACTCGATGCATCTTTTGAACATTAGATGGCGTCCAAATCAAATGCATGAGAGTTGTGAGGCTCCTATGTCAGCAGCATCTCATTTAAAGGGATAATTCACTTTGAAATTAATTTTTGATATGTTTTAGCTTACCTCAAGGGCATCCAAGATGTAGGTGTCTTTGTTTCTACAGTATTTTCAATTTTGACATTTTTCAGTCAAACCGTTGTTAACTAGCCTATATAAATACTGTTCGTTTTCGTTTGTTTTATGCAGTTTATTGAGATGCTTTCTTCTAGCCTATATACCCAGCTAACATTTTTTTTTCAGCTAACAAAAAAATATTGTTTCATAAGACTTAAAACGTGTCAGGTCTATTTAATATATGTTTTATTTATACAACTGACAACAGAATTGTCAGAGGCATCATACAAAGATTTGAACGTGTAACAACACTGCAGATCTGACCAATCAAAGCCCGATTGTAAACTGACCAATCAGGACTCTTCTCCTCTAAAGATGTGCTATTTTCATAGACAGTTAAAGAAAGGCTATTTTGGGGGGTTTTGGTCTAGATACGAAATGCCCACATGCCTTCTCTCAGCCATCTACTAGTTCACATATTGAATCGTCCTTATTGATGGGTCTCTACAGAGTTTTTATTTAGGGGTGCTAAAAATAACTGTCAAACCTTACCTTTCTGAAGCAGTTCTATCTCAACAGCACCAGATGGCGCAGTGCAGTTAGTAATAGGTAAATCCCGCCCTTTCCAGTAGCACCTCAATGCAGTACATGAGATCTACGGGGAGGAGTCAGATCACGATCCAAGGGGTGGAGGGGTAGGATTAGGGTTGGGTTTAAGGATTAGGGGTGGGCAGTGGTGCAATGTAACGAAGTACAAATACTTTGTTACTTTACTCAAAGGTATCCACAAGTTTCCGAGGGGCGCTCCTGTAAAAAATAAAGTGGGTGAAACTTCCGGTGAGGCGGCGGAAGTAGCATTCCAATGGTATTTTGTGTGTTAGTTAGCGAAGAGGCTAGCTGTTTTTCTGAGAATTATTTTACTATTTAAAGACGCAAATCTTTATGAGAGATGTCGTTACGGAGCTCAGGGGCAACATGTGCTGTTCGCGGTTGTATGTATAACCGGACTAAACTAATTCAGTGGCTTAAACGTGATTGTTTTGAACATAAGCTGAAAACGAAATCAGAGTGATCCTGAGCCCGTCTCTGATCCTGCCAACGACTGTAGTTTCCATCACCTCCCAAAAGACGACGAATCTTCCTGTGTACATTTGTTTCAATTCTTAATATTCTATCAAATTTTATCAGCATGTGTTTGGATGTTCTCTATTGATGTTACACCTAAACTCAGGATCAAAGCCTGTGTTGACAGAATACCAAATGTGCCAGTTAATGTATTCAAGTAGCACATTCATTTATAATTTTGAATAAACTCCAAAGCACAATGACTAAGTGTGTATTTTTTATTTTAATTGTTTGTCAGCTCGCACAACTGTCTGTCACCATGCCTTGATGAGTATTGATTATTAATAATGTTATTATAATACTGCCAATCAACTACTGCGGAGGGTACTGTTATTTCACCCTTTTTAATTTCGTTGAGGTTGTGTTCCCACATCGGTAACTAGTTTGGATCGCTATAACTTGAATGACTGTCAACTATTGAATGAACGAGTGTCAAGCATGTCAAATCGTGCTTTGTTTACTTCAAAACGGAAGTCGCGCCCACTTTTGACGCAAGGCCTCATGGGGCGTAGGAAACTTGTGGATAGCGGAGGATCTTTCCGAATTTTAGAGAAGACCCGCCCTCTCCAATTTTTTTAAAAAATGCACATGCACAAACACAACACTCTTGCTCCCGAGAGGGAACTCCTATTACGCCTTGCACAATTATGTTGCAAATTATAAACTAAATCAAAAACATTCATAAAAAAGACAACATGTCAAATGCCCTTCCGTGTTTTACTTAATATACTGATCGATTGAGTGACCGAGGACTCAAGACATGATATGTGTACAACCTGTATCACACGAAATACGTTCTGAGGAAACTATTTTGCAAATCGCAATTACGTTACATGGCAACATATAAGCAGGGCTATTACTTTGGTCCTTAACCTAATATGTCTCATTGTTAATACGTAGGTATTAATACGTTATTTTTATACATAGTTGCATATGTAATGGAGAAGTAGCTTGTTGCATTTGTGTAATAATAAACACACAAGGTTTTAGAATATGAACACATGAACACACAAGGTTTTAGAATATTTCAGCGTGATACCATTTACCATTTGGTCAAAAGGCTACTTTAGACAAATTGAGATGTTTATCGTGTCTATCCGGTGCATGACTTGTGCCAGGGCTAGCATTGCTAAGTAGCTTGCATTAACTTTTACTAGTGATTTTAAATGGATTTCTCCAAATAGCATGACAAACTTTACCTGTCTAGTAGAATCTTCGCGACTGTGGCATCAGTGAGAAGCCCAACCTGTGCTTTTAGCGCACGCCAGCGTGTGATATTCACCCAAAATCACTCTGGTCTTGTTTCTATATTATGCGGCCTTTCTCTTCTTATCATACACTTCATATAGCTACATTTTTTCTCTTTCGACCCTCAGCCATTTTCAAAGGAATGGCTGAAACTGTAACTTCGACATAATACACCTGAAAGTGAAAACTACATAGGGATGAGCACGTACGACGGCCTTACGTAAACATATCACCAGAATGATTGACACTTAGGTGGACCAATAGTATAGACTACCCACCCGGAAAAAGAAAATCCTCCGCTATACCTTTAAGTACATTTTTCACGTATGTTTACTTTACTTAAGTAGAATACATGGTGCATACTTTTTACTTTTACTTCGTTACATTTTGCAGCAATTATTATACTTTCTACTTTACACTAAATGCGTCTCGCACGCAGTGTGTTTATCGTACAATTTATACCCGAAAATGTGTTTTTACGTGCATAGGAAACGCACCGTGTGTAATATACGTTTGGTTAGGATTATGGCAAGCCAAGAGGTTCAGAATTACACCATAAATGAATCGCTTTTAATGCCAAAAAATAGTTATTAACATATAGTAAGGATAAGCATGTCTGGTTATTTGTACTTTTACTTAAGTACTGAAATTCATTACTTCCTCCACCACTGGGGGTGGGTTTAGGGATCAGGGGGCGGAGTTGGGTATGTAAAGTGGGAGGAGTTTGATCTGGATCCGACTCCTCCCCATGGATTTCATGTTCCGCAGTGAGAACCAACTCGCCCTTTCCGCTAGCACGGCTGGACCTCTAGATTGAAAAATCGTCAATGCATGTGAATGAGAGAATTAATTATTTTCTAAGTTTTAATTTTGCAATGAATGTGAACATATGCTGTCTGTGAATTTTTTATATATTTTTTCGTGTAAAGAATGCTACAATTTAGCAGGTAGAATTTATATGGTTAGACTTTGTGTGAGAGCACTTTGCGCTGCTTTCGACGTGTTTGATATAGGCTACGTCACCACCACTAGCACACGGACGGATCCCGCTAAACAAACCATTGTTTGAATGGTGACATTTGGGTATAAAACACACAGGCATCTCGATCTAATTCCTTAGATTATTGCACCGTGATTTGTGGATGGAAAATGTGTTATGCGGTGACGTCACATATGCGACCTGTAGACTTTCTCGTTAAGATCCATACAATAAACTGTCAAACTCGTTACATGAGAAATTATACAAAAAATTCACAGACAACATATGTTCACATTCATGGCACAATTCAAACGGGATCAGAAAATAATAATTTTCTCTCATTCACTTGCATTGATGGGCGGGACTTATCAGCTCTATTGATAGAACGCCTGAAATCTTACATAAATTTACTTTAAACTCATATTTTGACTTTAACAACTGCAGCTGTGAACAAATCACCTCACACTCTGCAACTGCTATGTGACGTGACCTTCGACCCAAAAAGGTAGGTGTCGAAAAACTTCAGTGGGTGGGTGGGGGCCAACTACAGTGACGTCACTGCTTTAAATCCCGCCGTGTTTGACAGAAAGTAAACCCAAGCAAGCACAACGTAATTTGGCTTTGACTTTTATACCAAAACACTGTCACACCCAGACACTCCCTTAATGCAGAGTAAACGTACATATTTCCTCACATCTTCAGGCGAATGTGAATGATTTGCATGTGCTATTCCTGAGACAGTAAGAGTGTGTGCTGTATACAAGGGAATGTGTACACCTTACGTGCATCAGCATCAAAACAAGAATAGAAAATATTAACTTTTTTTATTAGCCTATATTTGACAAAAAGAAAGTGCAGCTATTATCATATAGCAGGCCCATTAGACGTCTAATATGCTATTTGGGGGTTGTTTTTAAACATCAATTACGTGATTATTAAGTTATTAAATGGCATATTTTAGCTCATTCTAATGTGGAAAGTTTCTCATTTTGCTCAATTTATCTCATAGGCTGAGCATATTTTTTCTTCTTCGTCATTATTATTATTATTTTACCACTAGGCCGGCCTATACTATTAAATCCTTCACAAATGCGGAGGAATTTCAACCTTTCACTCTGAGGGTAGTTTCAGTCTATGAATGATTAACTGCATTCATCCAGGCCGCGTTAGTGCAGCGGTGACGCGCAAAACTCTCATCAGGTTTTCCGAGTGCCTCTCGTAGCGCAACATCACTTGTGGGTGGATTCCGTTGTCACTGACAACAACAACCCCTAAATCAAAGCATGAGGATCGGAATTACATCACAGGCTCGTGCTGGGCTGGGTCTGGCCACTCCGCCAGGTGTAATCACAAGCTTTTCTCGTGGGAACTCCCTTGAAGAGGCTTTTCCTGCGGTGAGCTTTCACGCATCCATCGCCCCGGGATATAATGGAGGAGTTCTACACATGACACTTTGCGTTTGGGACGGATTTTATTGATTTCATTCCCGGTGAAATTTGTCCAAAGATCTGCCATGCGGAGGACACCTCGTTCACAAATTTCTTGCTTGGATTCCTCTGTGTTTTCTCCAGTTCTGACTCGTCGAAAGTTTGTTCCTCTGCTGCTGTCATGTCTTATTTTATTGCCCCGTTTTCAGTGTGCGAGATCGGTGAGTGTCCCATATGAGTTTTTCTGAATGCAAGTTATCTGGGATCCATGTGGAAAATCTCTCTCTCTCTCTCTCTCTCTCTCTCTCTCTCTCTCTCTCTCTCTCTCTCTCTCTCTCTCTCTCTCTCTCTCTCTCTCTCTTTAAAGCGCAAGCAGCCACCTGGTATTGAAATTTTACTCTCTGGACAGTCTAACACTGTAACTCAGAAAGGTATGAACTGCTCTTTAATTGTTGTCATTCCTCGTAGTTTCTGTTTCTAATTACTGTTGCTTCATGGATTTGGATGTGTTTGTGTTTTTTAGTTCTCACAACAGATGGCAAAGAGTGCAAGTTTCCTTTTCGCTTTGGTGGGACGATTTATCACCAGTGTATCTCTAAGAACTCGAAGCAGGCCTGGTAAGTGCTAACACACATGCATACCATGTACCATTCAGTGCCCATCAAAAATTCAGAAATAACCTTCAATCCACTGACCATCAAACCTCAACCCTTAATTTTACTTCAGCAGGCTGAATGCCAAGTGATCTCAAACCCTAATACAACAACTCTCAAACCCAGATGCCTAAATTGTAACCAGACCCACAAAGAATCTGCATGCATAGAATGCGTTTATTTTTTTTAAAGAGCTAATTTGATCTGTTTGGTTACCAATAAAAGTGTACACTCAGCTCCATGACCAAAATCAGCATAACCTGTAATCACTGAGATCAATCGTAGGTCTAAAACATAACTTCTGAGGATCTGGTATGTGCTAAGTTAGTATCTAGGTTTGAGATAACTAATGATCTGGTTTGAGCTTGTTACAGTTTAAACACACATCCTTAACCAGTTCAAATGAGAATCAATTTTTTAATTTAATTGCATTTTGTTTCTGAAATCCACATGGAATACACCCCATTGATTAGATCAATATAATCATGATTGTTTGGATCAAAGTTATCCCAATCCTACTGAAAGTTTTGAATGGCAAAACCAATGGAAACCAAGACTGGGTTACATTATCGAATGGGCTATATGCACACATAAGTTCCGCATTTGACGTAAGGATGCTCGTCCATTTCCGGTTGTGGAGATTAAAGCGGAGGAAAACCAGAGAAAACGGGATTATGGCAGAGTCTTCAATATACTGTCCTCCCGTCTTTGAAACGAAACGTACATACGTTTAGATGTAATTTTATTTGTAGTTATGTTTATTTAATATAATTTTAAAAAGAAGCATAAACACAACGAGGGGTGTCTGTTTTATCTGTTTTTGTGACTAACGTTTCATTAGTATAACCATGGAGTATAAAATTCAATATAAATTCTCGGTATTGCATTGGACTCTATGATCGGCGGAAGTTATCGAGCATCCTTAATCCTTCACCGGAAATAACGCCGTGCATAGAGCCCATTCAATTTCAGAATATTTTTTCTTTATTTATTTATAAAAATCCATTTTCAAGACTTTATGCAATTCGTTAGCCGCAATCCAATCAACTTAACAATAAGGTTTAATTTATTAACATTAGTTAATGGACAACTCTGACTGAAACCGGCCGATTTTCATGTATCTGTTTTTTTATTTATGGATAAGAATTGTAAAGATATAATTACATTTTTACTTTAAATTAAATAAAGTTTTCTTATTGTGGAAAAAAGCATTTTCTGTGATTGACCCAATTTTAGCAATAACAAAGATAACTGATGGAAGGTAATACATAAGATATGGTACAACTACAGTGCAATGCAAATAGTAAATTTACGATCATTTACGATTTTACGATTTAGTCAATAAAATCAACAAACACTATACGGCAAATAAAATAGTAATGCATAGTATAATTATATATATCATAAGTACATATTATAATAATACAAATATTGATAATAGCATATAGTATATGTAGGCTATAATACTATAATAATAGCAATGGAATAAAAAAAATATCAATTACAGTATAGACAATAAAAAATAAATTAAATGGTGACTATGAATAGTACAATCATTTAACAGCATAGCTGTAATAGATTGATAAATGCAAGTGGTATAATATTACAATAATTATAAAAACAGCAAATACAATGTAATATCAATTGCAGAATAATATAGACAATATGAAAAAAATATGAAACATTATAATATTGATCATTAAACTGACATTTAACAAAAAGGTCTGTCATTTTATTTTATAGGCCTACATACAGTGAAGAGAATCTAGCTATATATAAAATTATTAATATTTTTTAAAACATTCCTACATAGGCTATACAATAAAATGCCTCAACCCTGTCTCTTTTTGTGAGACCAAAGATTGCCCATTAGATTAGACCACTAGACTAAAGCCATCAGAACCAGCGGCAAACGTCAGAAGCACTAGCCGAGGTAAGGCTGTTCCAGGTGGCTGAGCGCCTGGATGGATCCCAAAACTCCGAAACGTCAGATCAATTTTTAAAATAGGTGCTATCTTTATAAATAAACCACAGATTTGTTATTTAAAGAACATTGTCGACCGAAAAACTGTTAAAACTACATTTTGTGACACAATAACAGTCGTTTTTTTAAATTCCGCGATTTTTCTCCTCTGAACGTTACTATTACTTAATTATTTCATGACCAAATACAACCAGAAACAAATGTTCAGTCTTGCTGTGAAAGATAATTGTGTGGCGATTTGTACAGCCCCAAGCAGTGAACGAAACAGGCATTTTTCTCAATTGTCATAATGAGAAGTGTGAAAGTTGCCCTTTGCAATATGGCGGCGCCGTTGACGTGCACTCCAGCGGCCAATAGAGCTCCAGAAGCTGACGTCACGCATTCTAAACTCCGCCATTTTGGCAGGCAAATCAGGAGAGCGCCAGAGCGGCTGTAGCAGTGATATTGATAGTGGTCGAATGATTTAATGCCTATTTAAATTTTAAAAACATAAAATTTCAACATGGTTTTGTGGAATGTTTCAACTGTTGATTAACCCATTTAATCCCACTGTAAAGATATAAAAGAATAATTTTACAATAGTGACAGTAAAAATATAGTATCATTATCCCATAAAACACAATTTTTCACACACTTTCCATAAACTATTTTTTTTTATTTTATTTTATTTCAATGGACAACTAATGACACATCAAATTTGGGAATGTCAAAAAAGACTTGACCCTCCCTTCGCCAGTAATTAATTTTCCTATGACCCTCCAAAACGATTGTGGAAAAAAGCATGAGCCTCGCCGATAATTTATTGATTACTTCTGTACTGGTTTGCGCTTGGCAAAGATGTTCAAATTGTTGTTGTTTTTTTACAACTAACAAACAACTAAACTCCTGCTTTCTTGTCTTACTAAGGCTGTAACAATAGACCAAACCTACAATTCGGTTTGTATCATGATTTTTTTTTATTTTAGATGATAAATAAATAAATAAAAACAAATCACGTTTTCGGTGCTGATGCATGGTGCGTTCTTGTAACAAGGATGGCGCTCCAAAGTATCTAAAAGCTGCCACAAAGAACCGGCAAAGGTAATGATAATGAATATGTCACATATAGCAAGGAGACATTTTAATTGTTTATTAATAAACAAGGTTTTTCTGTGTCGACTTCAAGATATGAAGTTGATGATGCTGACTCTCGATCTTCACAGTAACGCGCCAGAGAGAAATGCAGATTTCATACGGACATAAGCAGAGATCAGTCTGTTTTTCGTTTTTAAATGTTCTGTTTAAAAGTAGATATCACGCTTTCTACACATTTATCAGGTATGTGAAAAAGCTACATATACGCTGAGTTTCGGTTCATTTACTGTATGAGTCCAGTTCATGTGCCGGCGCCTCCGTTTCTTATCTATTGTCTTGTCCATGAAAGTTTTAAAGTCACTTTCACAGCGGCCATGTCCTTAACGGAGAACTGTCAAGTCCATAACATTGTTTTTTTTTTCCCCTCATACTGTAAATGTGAACACGAAAAAAAAAAAATAATATAATATTTTATGTTCTGTGGAGCCTGACTCTTCTTCATCCTATTAGCCTACTTTCAGGAAAGCTATTAGTTCCTTTATCAATACACATGAAAAGCACCCCTGGGGCATTATAGGGATGTTATGATTAACCTATTAATTTTTCTTATGTACAAGTCGATGTATTTTGAATTAAAGTGTGCTATGAACTCTGTTGCCTTGAAACTCATGTTGCTGTCATTCATTCACGTCCCGGTCCCGGACCGCCCCCCTGCCTGCCAATATGGCGGTTTAAACAGAGTAGGTCACATGACGTCCGGAGCTCTATACATAGGCCATTTCTGAATACCAAGTACACAAACTTCGGACTTGCGTTCATGGTTGTTTGGATTTGCCAAGTTTGACTTAGTAGAACGAACTCCAGAGGACGAGAGGACGCGAGTATGGTTCTTCTGTAAATGGAACAGAACGTTTTTAATCGCGTCACTCAGCATGCTCTACTTTATCTCTTTATGTATATTTTAGGCAACAATAAAACGAAATATGTTATAAAACACTACTCTGCCTCTTTTCATTAAAAAAAAAAAAAAAAAAAAAAAACTTAAACATATTAAGCCTGGCCATGTGGTTCAGGCAACGCGTACATTGATTATCTTCACGGCATATATTTATAACAAAATGAACATGATTTGCCGCCATGGTTACTATTGCAGTATGAGGTCAAACCTGGCGGAAACCAGGGGTAACGCGGATATGGCGTCATTGACTGGCGACTTCTCACCCCTGCTCACACGCCCCGTTTTCTTGGTTAAAAATGGCAATTTTCTCACGATTTACAAATAGTTGGAAACATTTGGGATATTGTAAGTAATCAACTAAACAAAATATATAACATAGGCCTAGTGGTTTTGGGATATTTTACTGCAAAAATCCTGCATATTGTACCTTTAAATAGCCTAAATATATAAAGTTATGAAACTTCACTTTGCCCTCAGCCAAAACGATTTTTTTTGCCATGGAACAAACTATAATTTTATAAGACTAAAGATAGACTTATACACAAGACGAATTATACGTCAAGTTTATCCACTAGACTAGAGACATCAGAGCCGGCGGCAAACGTCAGAAGCACTAGCCGAGATAAAGCCGTTCCAGTTGGGGTTGATGAGTGCTGGGCTCCCGGTGAACGCTTGGATGTCAAAACTCCGAAAACGTCAGATGCATTTTTCAAATAGGCACTATAAATAAACCACAGATCTGAGATTTAAACTACCACATTCACGCTTGAAACACTCTTAAAATTACATTTCATGACACAATAACAGTATTATTTTGATATTACGCGGATTTTCTCCTCTGCTATTGACGTTTGCTGGTTGGTTTGAGATTTATTCTGATTTAGGGTTAGGTTAGGTTAGGGGTTAGGGTTAGGGTTAGGGGGTTAGGGTTAGGGCTGTCTGCTTACCTGGCTATCTCAAGTCCACACAAGTCATTTCACTTTTCATTTTCACTTTTTAGCACGAAACTCATTTCACTTTGTTTAACTTGTATTACTTCTTGTATTGGGTCGGCAAATGCCCGTATGTTGTGACGTCATGTGGGAACTATGTAGGCCTTGTCTATTTTTGCTGCGCTGCTCACGCTCAATTAAATTAAATTTGTTTGATGAAAAAAAAGGATTTAAATATTTATATATATATATATATATATATATATATATATATATATATATATATATATTGTATATAAATTAAATATTTGTGTTATTGAAAATAAAAAAGTGGTTAGAAAAATAAAATCGGAATCGGCTAAAATCGGTATCGGCAGGTCAAACTCAATGAAAATCGGAAATCAGAATCAGCCTAGAAAATTGTAATCGGTGCATCTCTACAGCCGTGTAATAAGCGGTATAATGCACATCCAGCCGGTTGTTTTCGCAGTATAAACCCCTCCACTTCGCCTCAGGGTCCTGACCACCATATCAGTTTATTCTGCTATAACAACTGACTGGATGTACATTATCTCTTACCTAACAAAAAAGGCCAACTGTTAAGTATTACCTTAATTTATTTTAAACAACTACGCCCTGATAGTTACCCATCTTAAACCAGTTACTTAGCCAACCCATTCAATGTCCTTACGAATCCAAACCCACATCCTGAACGAGTTTAAACTACACTGTACCATCAAGATAAACTCATAACCCAGCCCTAATTTGTATTTAATCTGTATGTGCAAACTCATCTTCATCTTGAGTAACCTTCACCAAACTCAGTGACTCCACTAACCCCATCTCCGGTGCTCTTTATGTTTCCTCTGTCAGTGAGTGGAGCAGATGACCACACATTCCGATGTGATAAACCGTTATAAACATTGAGAAAGAGTGAGTTTTATCAGGCAGAGAGATCAGGGCCGTGATGAAAGATCAAAGGAGGCGGAACGGTTATTAATGTCATTGCAACTGAACAAGTGTGTGCAGATCTCCATATGAAGCAACTTTTGAGTGAGTTTTACTCCATAAAAAAATGTTGTGAGACAGTGGATTTGCTTCAAGCAAGGCCAAAAACTGAAAAAAATCTGCCAGTTTATGTACTTTCATTTTCTTCCACACCCATGAGCTATCATTTCTTTCTGTGGAACGCCAAAGGAGAATTTTGAAGCATCGAAATGCACCTTATTCACCATTGATTGCCATACTGACAAATGGTTGTCCTTGTGTGAAGCTCTTAATATTAATATACTATTTTAATATCCATCTGGCTTACTGTCACAGTCAGTTGCAGGTAATAAAGATTGCAGGATCTATGTGCAGAAATAGAAACAAAACACACTTGGCTAGGAAATGGTAACATAATATCCCGGAAAAAAAAAAACGAAAAAAAAAACGCTACAATAACAGACAACTATTCAGGATTAAACAGAGGGCTTAAATACACAGCAAACCGAAGAAGAAACGAATTAGATAGTTGACAAAACGCCTGAACGCAATACAAAGCAATCAGTGACCAGGGTGACAAACTGGTAGGGAATGTGTGAAGACTGAACCAATTAACACACTAGAAACACAGACATGAATGAAAACAAACTCTAAAGGTGAACAAGCAAACTCAAACCTTGACTTTTACTGCAGTGTGCATCAAATTTCTCATACCAGCCACCAATTTAACACACATTATAACAAGATATTTTATAACTTTCAACGCGCTTAAATGTATGTTTAGTGTGATCAAGTAAAAAGTCTGACTGTAACCCTAGTTCCTTAGGGAACTAGCTCATGTGTCATCTAGTCCAATGGTGAACGTCACGGGCGGGTGATGTCATGACCAGGAAAGGATAAAAGCACATTCGGTTAGAACCACGCTAGCTTAGAAAAAGGCAGAAGCAAGTTGATCACTGGGATGTAGGAAGTATGCATCATCTTGTGATGCATCATCTTGTTCCCTACTCCCTACTTTCGAGGGAACTCGGGATGCATTCTTGTTCTTTAGAAGCAAGAATGCCCGAACCCCATACGGCCAAGAACCTGTCATGAAAACTGTCACGACATGACAACTCTATACCCAGGAGTATCCATGTGTAAGTCATAAAATCTGACAAACGTAAGTGGCGAAGACCAGCCAGCTGCATCACTAGCTTCTTGAAGGGACACCCCAGAAATTAGGACCTTGGATGCCACCATTCCCCTTGTAGAATGGGCTCTAGTTGTTAAAGGTGAAGGCTGGCCCATAACCTCATATGCGAGAGCCTCGACTATCCACTTGCAAACTGTCTGCTTGGATGCTGAAAGGCCTTTTTTTTGGGAGGCCCAAAGCATACCAGTAACTGATCAGATTTACAAAACTGGGCAGCTCTGACTGGACAGATGAGATTTGGTTTCTCCTGGTCTTCATCATGCACTCTCAGAAAAAAAGGTACGAAAGCTGTCACTGGGGTGGTACCTTTTCAAAAGGTACACTTTTGTACCTAAAGGGTGCATATTGGTACCCTCATGGTACATATTTGTACAATTATGGTACCAATATGCACCCTTTAGGTACAAAAGTGTACCTTTTTGAAAAGGTACTGCCCCAGTGACAGGTTTTGTACCTTTTTTTGTGTAAATGTAATGTGTAATGGAGGAGGATAGACTGCCTGCAGTACAATATGTGGTATATTTCTTTAGGTATGTATTAAGGTTTGGGATAGAGGAACGCTTTGACCATCCTGGGGGCAAACTCAAGGCACGAAGGTGATACCAAAAGGGCCTGAAGACCTCCAACTCTATATAGTGAGGAAATGGCTAAAAGAAACACAGTTTTGAGGGTCAGAAATTTTTCTGAAAATATTTGTCCTTATCTTTTATATCTTGACAAATTTAACCAAAGGTGCCTCTCTGAAGCCACAATAGCTGCCATCGACCGCCCAATAGCATGAGCGGAGAGACAGATTGGTAGCCTGACACAGTTCTCGAACTACGTCAGGCAACGCCCCTTCGCCAGTCTCAAGGTCCCTCAGCAGGTCAGCCTGCTATGCTTGTAAAATAGCCATAATGTGAAGGCATGCGCTGGCCCGATTTGCTGCCGTATATGCTTTACCCACTAACATTGATGATGTTTTTAAAGGCTTAGTGGGCACCATTGGGGACTTCAAGGATGATGCCAATGCTGGAGAAAGAGAGGTAGCAAGTGGTTGTTCTACTTTCAGCATCGTCCTATAACCTATATAAAGGGGCTATTCATTTAGCCCCTTTATAGACGAATCCGGCGAAACTACCGGAAGTAAGCGGGCGCCATTACTGAGCTGTTGCTGGGTAGCGTTGCGCCATTGCCTCCTATTGTTTTAGTTGCAACTTGCGTCCACTGGAATAAACAGCCCGCGATTTACGACTGTCAATAACGTTACAACGTTACCCCTTGTATAATGTCGAGTGGGTAAACAGTTTCCGTTATAAATTGTTTCAATGGTGGCAGTAAAATTTCAATTTTGAAGAGAAAACATTGTGAATACCCCGGGTCGACTGCCCCTGTCTGGAGCCGTACGGTTTACAAAGATTTCCTGGACGAGTACAAGACGCGGACATTCGCGTATATAACAATTATTTAATGACATAATTAAAAAATATAATAAATATGTGATATAGTGATCAGTAAAATCTCCTCTCTTGCTATTTTTTCTATTTAATTAACATGCTATGGTCATTAAATGGCTTTCCTGAGCTAAATATAACGTTATGTGACATAATTGTTCTCCCGCTGTTATATTGACCTCTTTCCATGGTTTAAAAACACTAATTGGTCGATATTATGTATACTTTCTAGCTGTAACGTTACCTTACCCTTGCCCGTTGCAATGTAAAAATGAGATAAATAATGAACACAAATGAAAAACATGAATTTGTTTATTTGATTTCATTTATTTATTTATTGTTGCCAAATGGACAGATCTTTTTATAGTTTCCTTGTTAGCAAACGTTAGCCTAGCTAGCTTGCCACGCTATTTTCTTAAATAATCTGTAAGATCGTTTGTACCTTCATCTGTGACTGGAGGCCAATGTCTAACATCATCAACCCAACAAGTCATTCTGCCTGTCTGTAGCTGTCATCGAGGGTGCGTTCGCGTTATCACCGAGGTTTGTTTACATACCGGTGCATATGTCTATGCCGGTGTAACAGCTCAGTAATGGCGTCACCACAAGATGGCAGCCTACACAGAACGCTCGTCGGATTCGTCTATATCGGAGTATACTTGAACCTGAGGGCTAAAAGAGTGTGGTTTCTATAATAAACAGAAATATAAATAATCAGTTTAAAGTGATAAATGATAAACATTTAACTATAAATAAACATGTTAAGATACATGCTATGGGTGTAAAGAATTGACTTGTAATATACACGTGACTATCGTCTTCTAACCATATCTCAATCTAGTGTAATCTTCACAATCCACATAAATACAGCTCAATGACATCTGTAAAGTGTAAACACTGAAGTAAACATATGGAACATATGAGTTGTTATCCTTATTTCACTTAAAGGAGTAGTTCACTTTAAAAAAAATAACTTTTGCTGATAATTTACTCACCCCCATGTCATCCAAGATGTCCATGTCTTTTTTTCTTCAGTCGAAAATAAATTAAGGTTAGGTTTTTGATGAAAACATTACAGGAGTATTCTCCATAATTATGATGGACTTTAATGGGAACCAAACGGTTCAAGGTCCAAATCAGAGTTTCATTGCAGCTTCAAAGGGCTTTAAACGACACCAGACGATGAATAAGAGTCTTATCTAGCGAAACGATCGGTCATTTCAAAAATAAATAAAAAAGTTTAAGTTTTATAAAGACAAATGCTCGCCTTCCTCTGTTCTGTGATGAGCATTCGTGACTCTCCTGTTCAAACAAGTTCATCAAAATGAACAAATCTTTTGACTTGAATCATGACTCGAAGGGTCCTAGATAAGACCCTTATTCATCATCTGTTGTTGTTTAAAGCCCTTTGAAGCTGGACTGAAACTCTCATTGGACCTTGAACCGTTTGGTTCCCAATGAAGTCCATTATATGGAGAAAATCCTGGAATGTTTTCATCAAAAACCTTAATTTCTTTTCGACTGAAGAAAGAAAGACGTAGACATCTTAGATGACATGGGGGTGAGTAAATTATCAGCAAAAGTTTTTTTTTAAAGTGAACTACTCCTTTAAACTAATACAGCGTGCATCGGATCACACGTGCAAAGATAATGCACAGTCATACCGCTAACTTTAGCTTCACGGAGATATGAATTACACTCAACTTCAGAACGTTTCTACACATAATACTACAAATAGCATTATAAACAAGATCAAAGACTATATATGTGTAAATTAAACTTACTTTAAAAGTTACGCACACTCATATGTGGCTTGAATAAACACGAATCCTCCACAGCTTTCAAGAGAAACATAACCAGTTGCGTCAAACTCTTGGGCGGAACTCAAGTTACGACTGTCAATAAATCACAACCCACCAATAAGTATTAACTTACTGAGCCTTTTCAACAGGAGGTATTGTGCTAGATGTGAGAAAGTGCTTGTCTAAAAGGCTTTTGACGAGCTCCTTGTTTCTCGGTTGGCCATTCATTATTCAACTTAGACAACTTAGCTCAGGTTAATACCTCCACCAGCTCCTCATGCGCTCGGGAAGAAGCTGGCATTTCTTCTTCCCCCATTTCAATGCTCAGCACATCTAGTTCTCCGGAACTAGACAGCTTAAGCACCGGTTCCTCTTCCAGAGCAGAAGGAACGGGTTTCCAACTCCGGAGAGAGAGAGCACTGGATCCCAAGGCTGAGAAAGGGCGGGGCCCATCTAAAACCCTGCCGTGAGATCCGTTTGCGATCCCCACGGGCCTGAGGCGCAAGTAACGCTTACTTGAAAACCCTGTTGAAAGAGTGACAAGTGAGAGCAGAGCGTGCAAAGCACAGCCTCTCACAATGCTCAACATAAAGCCCCCTTGAAGGCTGACAGAGCATGCTCTGCTACCAAACACATCACACAATGTCTGTGTGTATCCCCACCTAAACAAGAGTAGGGAGAACCACACAGCTTGAACGGTTGTTTGGATGCCATTTAGATATAATATTGAGGTTTCGTGACAGACAACAATAAATATGACAGACAGTTTTGATATAGAGTGCTTGCTGAGGCACAGAAGCTTAATCGGATGTGCTTTTATCCTTTCCAAGTCATGATGACACCCGCCAGTGACGTTCACGCTCGCCATTGGACTAGTTGACACGTGCTTCAGACGCAATCACGCAGGGGCGTTCCCAAAGCGTAATTGACGCATCGCAAGTTCCCTCGAATGGGAACAGCGCTGCTTTACCCCACAATTTGAATATGAAATAAAAAGTGACCTGCATGAGCAGTAATTCAGCACTTGTGGCTCATTAGTATGAAATATATAATGTGAATTTGAGTGATCAAACGGACCTGTATGGGGTGGTGATGGCGCAATGGATAAGACACATGCCTTTGGTGTGAGAGACCTGGGTTCGAATCCAGGTACCAATCTCGCTGGCGAACTGATGAAGGACTACACAAAGTTTATTTATACGGCATCCCTGGTAAATTAGTCTGATTCACTAAAGTGAACAAACGTGCTACCTTGTTTTATTTGTAAAGTTTTAATCCACTTCTTCCTTATGCTCAATTCAGTCGGGAATCCATGAAAACTTAAGTAGGGTCGGCGTTGTTGGTTAGATTTACAAAGTGGAACAGAGCAGTGACATAAATAGCATTAGTCTCAGGCATTGTTGGACTGCGTCGGAAGTGGACATGCACAAAGTTGACAAATGTAAACCCCATGAAACCCGGAAGGGTGATAATCCCCTATTGGCGGCGTCTTCCCGGAATGCACCTCATTAGATATTGGTATGTAGTTTATTTTAATTGAATATTTATTTCTACCTCGCACTAACATTGATTGCGCGTCATGTTCTGTCCATTAAATCAAGCAAAGGTGAGGTACAGGTCAAGCTTGTCCCATTGGACGTTGCAGTGAAGCCCCGCCCACTAAATTTAGCGAGGTGGAGCTGGAGCTCCAGAAAAGGGGGAGCTCGAGCTCTAGCAGAACTTTAAAGGATTAGTTCAACTCAAAATGAACATTTCCTGATTATATACTCACCCCAATGCCATTCAAGATGTTCATGTCTTTCTTTCTTCGGTGGAAAAGAAATAAAGTTTTTTTGAGGAAAACATTTCAGGATTTTTCTCCACACAATGGACTTCAATTGCAACCAACATGATCCACCAAGTCCAAATCAATGCAGTTTTGAATTGCTATGAAGTGCTTCAAAGGGCTCTGCACGTTCCCAGTTGAGGAATGGGGTCTTATCTAGCAAAACTATTTTTTTAGGACTTCCGTTCCTAACACTCAGACTCAAACCGACTCAAACAGAGCTTGACGACGTAGATGTGACGTGAGCAACCCGTCCGTCTTCTAGTGGCTGTGGCATGAGAAATCTGAATCATTCCCTTCCGAGGTGGAGAGTGTGAGTAGGAGCTGTCCATGAGCTGCAGGAGAAACTTTTGCTATTCTGATTATTTTTTGTCATTTTGCCTCCACGTTTCTCCGATTGCCCGCAAGCTTCTCCTCCTGTCCATACGGTAATCTCTCTACTGTGCCACAGAGAGTCGCGTGGTTATGACGCAATCTTTAGCCTACTTTTTCAAAAAAAACTGCTTCTACTGGGCCATAACATAAGCTACAAGGTAATGGAGCATTTTATACATTGTCGTGTTTCTTTAATAAAGGACAAATGGAGTCTTCAAACGCCTCAGATGTAAAGTTATTTGCTGTCAAAGTGATGTCAAAATGAATGGGAGTCAATGGAAATGCTAACGCAAGTGAAGTTCTGCTACAAGATGGCGGCACCAGGCCGGCTTCAGCTTCCGGTCGATGGATTACCCCCTTGATTTTAACATGGGGGAGATAAAGATTTGACTCACTTTTGCTGCCAGCTGCCTCAAGCGGCCAGTCGATGAATTGCAGTTTAATTCACTTCTGTCCGTGTTGGTTTCAAAAGAGAGACAGGGAGGTTGCCGCTTGCATAGCTAACTAGCAAACTGTAGACTGTAGTTATTAATAGTACTGACAGTAACTCGGGATTGAGAGCGAACTGATGCGAATTAGGCTTGCCGCGATACACGGTGTTGACGGTGTTACCGGTTTTAAGCCCCATCACCGGTGACATCACTTTCCCACCGTGACACCGCGATGTCTTGACTTTTTTTTTTAAAGTATTCGTTTTTGCTAAAATATTTATTTGAATTAATTAAAAATAATCATTTTCAATTATTTAGTTCTGAAGAGAGCATTATAATTAAAAATGAGCTGCGCAACGCGTGCCGTCACGTCACAGATCAGCAAGCATCAGGATTCCATTTAGCACGTGTGGAGACGAGAACGAGTCAAATTACAGAAAAGCAAGATAATGGCGGAAGATTTGGTGTCAAAACGCAATGCAAAAGCGCCTGTTTGGCAATATTTTGGCCAATATATATTAATGTTAATAAATGCCAATTTATAGTGTTTTACTTTTTTTTAGAGTGCTGTCATTTATGTAGGCTAAGGTCCTTTTTAAAGTTTTTATTTTATATTCGTCTCTTTTTATTTGGTTTTATCTTATTTAAACTTTGTTTAATTTATTTAAGCCTATTTTGTTTTCTTATTCGTTAATAAACGTTTTATTTGTTTGGGCCCACAGTTTGCCGATTTTCACTTTTTTCAGCCTATGCATGGGGTTATTTTTATTCGTTCGTTATGCTAATAAAAGTTCTGTCTATATTTTATTCGTTTATTATTCTAATAAAAGTGCTGTCTAAATAAAAGTTTATTGTCAGCGAGTTTTTTTTTTTGTCCATTCCAGCAATTGACGCTGAATTGCAATTGACGCTTATTTCGAAAATGAAAGTATGTCATTTATGTAGGCTAAGGTCCGTTTTGAAGTTTTTATTTTATATTCGTCTCTTTTTAATTGGTTTTATCTCATTTAAACTTTGTGTAATTTATTTAGGCCTATTTTATTTTCTTATTCGTTAATAAACGTTTTATGGTTCTTATTTGTTTGGGCCCACAGTTTGCCGATTTTCACTTTTTTCAGCCTATGCATGGGGTTATTTTTATTCGTTTGTTATGCTAATAAAAGTTCTGTCTATAAATAAAAGTTTTATTATCAGCGAGTTTTTTTTTTTGTCCATTCAAGCAATTGACGCTTATTTCGAAAGTGAAAGTATAACGCGCACGCATTTAAAAGCTATTTAACCCCCCCGCCCTGCCCTCCACGGTGACACCGGGATTACCGGTGTTGTCACACGTCGATTAACCGGTGGGAAATTTTCCTCACCGCGGCAACCCTAATGCGAATGTGCTCTATTGTTAGGGGAGGGGCCAGCCCCAGTGGCTCCAGTGTGTCATCAAGGGTAGGGGCGTGTCCAGGGGCTCAGGGGCTCCAGCCTATCATCGAGCCCCCGTTTTAGCCCTGCCCAAAAAATCCGAAACACAGCAATGGTGAAGGAATGTTTAACAGTCTAACTCCACAATTCACCGTCTTTGTAATGTGTTTTAGCAATAGATTTTTTGACATTTATAATGTGTTTAGAATTTTACAGGGACTTTAAGAACACTTAAGTAGCCTTTTATTTTATTGAAATTTTATTATCGGTAGTTTTTCTTTTTTCAAAAGTACTGTACTTTTAAGATTTGAAGTACACTACAAGTGTTATGCACAATTGTTTTTTTAACAAGGGTGGCCAATATGATACAAATTCAAAGTTGTGATGAAATATCTACCTTTGTGATCCCTGGATAAAAATAACATCATTAATTAACAGCTGGTTTGGTACAACTGTAACGTGTATGTTCAGCTTAGTCTAGTTTGCTCTGTTTGTATGTGTCCCTGTCATTAGTTATTCCCTCGTTTCCATCACACCTGGTCTGTTACAGTCGATCACCATGTCTATTTAAACCCTCAGTTTTCAGTGTTTCTTTGTCCAGTATTGCTTGGTTTTTGTCTAATGTGGCATTTACATTTTAGAGCTGTAAATGACCCATTCAGATCAGATTTGCACCACTGTTTCAGATTCTGTCTGTTTGAGCTTTACGCAAGTCTTGAGTAATTCAGATGTGTGTCATGATCATTGTGTTTTTGGTTTGACTTGCAGGTGTTCTTTAACACACAACTTTGACCGTGACCAGAAGTGGGGATACTGTAGTTCACCCACACGGTTGTTTAATGGTAAGAAATGTATTTTTTTCTCTCTTTCATGTAAATTGTCATACGATTTTGCATTAGTCTTTTGTCGATATTAGATATCTCATTGACAGTATTTGATCTGATTTGATTTTTTTCAACCAGAGAATTTTTTGCCAAGTAAAATCTAAATATTTAATGTTTAATAAACTGATGCACAGTTAAATATGTGGATGACATAAGCATGGCATGTTGTTCACAATTATTAACTAAATGAAGCAATAATGGAATTTTTTATAATCAGTGATATTTACCTATACAAATATCTCTACAAAAGCATATAAATATACTAAAAATACAATGCAGAGACTTCCATGAACATTTTTGAGTGCTGATGCAAATGAGGCACCTGAGGCATGAATCCATTCACTGAAATACAAATTTTGGTAACAATTTAACTACTTTACTTTAACTACTTTTACTTTACTACTAGTTAACATGAAAAAAAGAATGAACACTACTTCTACAGCAGATATTAATCTTAGTTAATGTTAATTTCAACGTTTACTAATACATTATTAAAATTAAAATTTGTTACATTAGTTAATGCGATGTGAACTAACATTAACAGTTGTAATTTTATTTAGTAACATTGACAAAGATTAATTAATTACGCTTTTTAATGAACTTTTATGATTACATTTTCCTAAGGCATGTTTATAAAAGCTACTTAAATGTCCTAATTGAACTAAGGCCTAATTCTGGCTTAATCTAAACCCTGTTTGTGAAACCAGGTCATACATATTTAAAACTTAACTTAAATCCTAAATAAAAGTGAATTAAAATATTTTTCATTAACAACACTGCATGGAAGTGAATTCATCTGTTTTAACACTGAATGAAAATTCGTTGTGATATTCACAATGTTGCTTCATTTTGTATTGCTTAGAGAAAATTATTAAATGTAATGTATAACGCAGCTTTAGTCTGCAGTCATGTGAACGCTTCCTGCTTGTGGATGGATTAATGGCTGACACTGTGGGTTTACCCAGCCCGTTCTCATCCTTTAACGTCATATAGAACGCTATATGCAAAAACGGCGCTATACTACGCACATGGCTCCCTTTATCGTTAATATAACACGCGAACCCAAGACGTTATAAATCCTTTAGCGTGAATATGACACGTACACCCTACCCCACACCTAAACTTAGCCCTCACAGCACGTGTTATATTAACGATAACGGGTGCCATGTGCGTAGTATAGAGCCGTTTTGTCACTAGCGTTCTATATGACGTTAAAGGATGAGAATGCGTTGGTTTACCAGGATGTTTTACTTTCAGAGAGAGGTGTTTATGTTAATGCATAAATGACACGCTTTGTTTGTAAGACGCAGACCTCTGTTTATAACAGCAGATGTACAGAGTTTGTTTTCAAGCGGGTGCTCTGGTTCAAACACACTGTCTGTGTATACGCTCACGTCATGCTCTGGTTTTTTGAAGGGTCATTAGTGGCAGTTCTGGCTTATTTGGTTCCCTGTACAAGACGGTTTAAGCTTAAGTATTAATTTAATTCACTTGGACAAAAATGTGCTGTGTAAGTTCAAATGGGCAGAAATGCTTCTGTATCTACATGCACAGTAATCATATGCGTAAAGCGGACTGCATTTGGCACAACATTGTTTATGATTTGGAAAACAGATGCTGTATATGACTCATTGACTCATTCAAGGTTTGAGAAATGAGCAAACTCAGCTGCATGATGAATCAGTCCTGTCGTCATGATGATAAGCAAGTTTTTCTTTATTTATCTCATTCGCTCCTCAGGGTTTCTTCCTCCACGTCAGGGTCCAGGTCTCTGTCGGCAAAACCCGTGTTTGAATGGGGGTGTTTGTGCCACGAACACTCACCTAGACTCATTTGATTGTGTGTGTCCGGATGGCTTTACTGGAGCTCTGTGTGAAAAAAGTGAGTGAAAGACAGTGAAGTGGCTACGGAGGCGTATTGCATTCACTTGAAGAAAAAAAATCTACTCTGTTTTTCTGAATTAACGAGTTAATTTTTCATGAGAAAAAAAATTTGCTCTGTTTTTCTGAATTAATGAGTTAAATTTTCATGAGAAAATTTTTTTTGCTCTGTTTTTCTGAATTAACGAGTTAATTTTTCATGAGAAAAAAAGTTTTTGCTCTGTTTTTCTGAATTAATGAGTTAATTTTTCATGAGAAAAAAAGGTTTTGCTCTGTTTTTCTGAATTAATGAGTTAATTTTTCATGAGAAAAAAAAATTTGCTCTGTTTTTCTGAATTAATGAGTTAAATTTTCATGAGAAAATTTTTTTTGCTCTGTTTTTCTGAATTAACGAGTTAATTTTCATGAGAAAAAAAATTTTTGCTCTGTTTTTCTAAATTAATGAGTTAATTTTTCATGAGAAAAAAAGTTTTTGCTCTGTTTTTCTGAATTAATGAGTTAATTTTTCATGAGAAAAAAAGGTTTTGCTCTGTTTTTCTGAATTAATGAGTTAATTTTTCATGAGAAAAAAAATTTGCTCTGTTTTTCTGAATTAATGAGTTAATTTTTCATGAGAAAATTTATTTTTGCTGTTTTTCTGAATTAACTCATTAATTCAGAAAAACAGAGCAAAAAAAAAAAATTCCATTAAAAATTAACTCATTAATTCAGAAAAACAGAGCAAAAAAATTTTTCTCATGAAAAATTAACTCGTTAATTCAGAAAAACAGAGCAAAAAAAAATTTTCTCATGAAAAATTAACTCGTTAATTCAGAAAAACAGAGTAGATTTTTTTTCTTCAAGTGAATGCAATACGCCTCAGTAAGTGGCCATAATGAAATGATAATTTCAGTGTGATTATGGTTATTATTTGCCACTTCAATGGCACAATCATAGGTGGAGTTATGTAAAGTCATTGACCTACTGGCATATTGTTTTAAAGGCTTCACGTGATCCCTTGTGGAAAAGAAGTGCACTTAATTGTATTGAATGTGCTCTGGTGTACTTCAAATAAGTAATATTGCAGATAATAATATTATTAATAATCAAATAAAAGGCCACTTAAGTGTTCTTAAAAAAATGTAACACTTAAGTACATGTTTTAGTTTTATTAAGCTTTTGTTGTGCTTGCAAGTAAACTTGTTTTAATTGTACTAAAATCCATTATCATCATTACAAATGTGTAACTACAAATATATTCAAATACATGACAGAAATAGTTTCAATAGAAATTACATCAAATGTTATTTCAGCTTGCCAATACATTCAGCATTACACTTTAACCACGTTGCATATAATAGAAGTAATTATGAAATTACATGTAAAGATGTAAATAAGGGAAGTGGGAAGGACTTAGAAGTCTATGGAAGCTTGTTTCCACCACTGAATAAAAAAATATAATAAATAATTGTGACTTTTTATCTCACAATTCTGACTTTTTTTCTCACAATTGCGAGTTTATATCTCACAATTCTGACTTTATTTCTCAGAATTGCGTGATATAAAGTCGCAATTGCGAGTTATAAAGTCAGAATTGTGTGTTATAAAGTCAGAATTGCGAGATATAAAGTCAGAATTGCGAGATATAAAGTCAGAATTGTGTGATATAAAGTCGCAATTCTGAGAAAAGAAGACAGAAGTGTGACTTTTTTTCTCACAATTGCGAGTTTACATCTCGCAATTCTGACTTTATAACACATAATTGCGAGTTTATATGTCGAAATTCTGACATCTTTTCTCCGAATTGTGAGATATAAACTCGCAATTGCGACTTATTAGGCCAATTCTAAGGGGAAAAATAAGACTAACTTTTTTCCCCCTCAGAATAGTTTAAATCTCACAATTCTGACTTTATATCATGCATTTCTGACTTTATAACACGCAATTGCGACTTTATATCTAGCAATTCTGACTTTATAACTCGCAATTCTGACTTCATATCTCGCAATTCTGACTTTATATCACGCAATTCTGACTTTATATCTCGCAATTGCGACTTTATATCACGCAATTCTGACTTTATATCTCACAATTCTGACTTTCCATCTCGCAATTCTGAGAAATAATGTCAGAATTGTGAGATAAAAAGTCGCAATTACCTTTATATTTTTCATTCAGTGGCGGAAACAAGCTTCCATAGAAGTCCTATTTAAGTGGGTCAATAAAACACTCTAAATTTTAAGCTAATTGAATATAAAACAATGTAAGTATACAGTATATTTTTAAATATAATATTTATATTAAAATATAATGAATATGTTATTATTTCCATTATAAGTATGCTGAAGTGTACTTCTATTTCACAAAGGGAATCGATATCTTTAGAGATATAAGAAGAGAAATATTCCCTTTACTATTAAACCATAGGACCTACTATAACTTTCCGAATTAAATGCGTCTCAGGAGCAGGAATAAAATGAATAAAATCCTCATCAATGTTAATTAGTGTATCAGTAATTACCAATAATAGTGTACGATCTGTTCTCATGTAAGTAATTAATCGTGTGTGTGTGTGTATAGTAGAGCTTTCTTTTTTCAAGCATTACATCACTCGTTTCTCCATTCATGCCATGCTCTCTTTTATGTTTTGAAAATGTCTCATTTTTAACACTATCAGATGTCCTGTGTACCGTGAAGCTTTTGTTTCTCTTCTTTTGTCTGTTATTTGATATTGGTGGAGTTGTTTCTTCAGGGTTACTCTGATTGGTGGAGGAGTCGAGAGTGTTTGGTTTTCTGAAAGATCAAGGTTTGTTTTGTAGAGAAGTGCTACGAGCCGCTGCGTCTGAAGCACTATGACATTGGAGAATCGTGGGGACGGATCTACCAACGAAGCGTAGAGATGTGCACGTGCCTCGGTGGGGAGGTCAGCTGCGAGCGTGCACGTTACACGGGTACAACACTGAAACTACAGTACCGACATCTGATCCCATGGAGCTACTGCTTTTTTTCTTTTGAACATTGTTCTTTCTGTTTTGTGTGTGTGTGTGTGTAGTGTGTTCGCGAAATCTCTGTGAAAATGACGGTGTCTGTAGAATGATTGAGGCCACTGGTGAAGAGGTGTGTGGGTGCAAATCTGGATATATTGGACAATACTGTAACATCAGTGAGTACACACACACACACACACACACACACACATACCTGGTTTCCATGTTTTATGGGGATTTTTCTTAGAAATAATGATTTTCATACTGTACAAACTGTATATTCTATCACCCCAGAATTGTGTCATATTTGAGGGGACATAAGCACGTAAATGAAACACATCCTGGAAACACAATTTTTAATGTTTATTTTTTAAAACGTATGTTGTATGTTTCTAATAAGTAACTAGATAAGGCAGTGTGGGGTGAGACTGTATGCAGTTTACATTGTAGAAACAAATTTCAAAGCAGGCTTTGTTTTACTCATAAAAAAACAAAAACAAAACAAAACAAAAAAAACATTATAAAACCCCATAATAGGAAAATGTTGAAGGAACCAGGGGTGAATTAGTGTTCTTTGTTGTCATCTCTGAACCACTCTATTAACACACATCCAAATTCAGTATAAGTATTTTAATAATCTTTAATTAATAAACTTCCCCTGTGTGTCATCAGACCCACGAGAGCAGTGTTACCGTGATTCAGGTGCAGAGTATCGTGGTGTAGCCAATGTCACTGTCTCTGGATCATCCTGCCTGCCATGGAACTCGGATCTGTTGTTCAGTGAGCTGACAGTAGATACAGTGGACAGCGCCCCCCTCAGGGGCCTTGGAGAACATGCTTTCTGCAGGTGACTGCTTAGACTGCTTACAGTCTCATCATGCTTGTCATTATAGTAAATTGCTGAAGACTGACCTTTTATAATAAAGGCAAGGCAAGGTAACTTTAAAAAGTGCACTTAACTGTGTTGAATGGGCACTTGCAGTGTACTCCAAGCATTAAAAGTATAGCCTATAACATTTGCTGGTAATATAATATTAATAAAATAAAATGCTATTTAAGTGTACTTGAAGAGATTACACTTTGATGACTATGTTTCCTTTTAAAAAGTGCACTTTGTTATCATGTAATATTAAAAGATTTAATTTACAGTACATTTATATTATTGTGTTTTAGTAAAAATTTGACATGTGTTAAAGCTGCAGTCCGTAACTTTTTGGGGTTAAAAATGATAAAAAAATAAATAAATACTTTTTTGAGCAAGTACATAACCAGCCAGTGTAAAACTATCTGCTTGCCTTAGCTCAATTTAAAATGGTAAGCTTTCAACAATGTTGTACTGGTGGATTTCCGCGGGAGATTCGAGCATGCGTTTGTGTCATTACATCACATCTGTATACATAAAGAAAGAGTCTTGAGTAGTAGGCTATATTGCGTGTGAGGATGTTGGAGATGGAGATTTATAGCCTTTTCTAACAGCACTTGATATAATTAAACTTATTAATTTGATGGCATATCCAGAAAGGTTCAAACTACAATCACCAGTGACAACTGGAGATTCACTTCGGAGTGGCTACAGAAAAAAAGAGACTGCAACTGGGCCCATGCGAAAACGAGGAAAAATATCTGAAAGGCAGTGAATTTAGTTACGCAATCCTGATGTTGTTAACATTAACAATTTGAGAACAAAGTATAATTTGCATGGTTTGACGTGATATGATAAGTGATCGTTAGATTTAATCAGCGTGATTTACTGCAATGCTTTAGTTGGTCAGAACAAAAGTGGATCTTACTTATTCAGATGATATTTTCCAGTGAAATTCTTATGTTGGTCATACTTCCAAAAAGTAGAATCTGCGATTCCGAAGGACAGTATCCACACCGGCGCGGAGACTGGCAGTTGCACATTCTCCTCAAACATTGGATTCATCCGCGCTGTGCCGCGCCGAGGCAAAACCCACGTAAAGTTGATAATTCCGTGAATAACTGCAATTGCAGATTTCGAACAGAGATGGCGACAAAGAGGAAAAACTATGGACTGCAGCTTTAAAGTACACTTATTTTGATGTGTTGACTAACACATAACACATAACAAGTACTTGCTCATTTACAACAACTTCATCTTTGCAAATGTGTATAAATATCACAAATGTCAGTAAATTCAGCAATAATTTTAACCATATTTCAAAGACAACAGAATTATGAAATTACAGTAATTTCATATTCCCACCTAAAATTTTATTTCTTACCTAATTTGCTCAAAAAAACACCTTAAAGTTCTATTAGTTGCCTTTAATATAAATTTAAATACTTTTAAAAACATTTTTGTTTCATTTTTTATTAACATGCAGCTCAGTTCTCACTTAAGTATATTCTGTTCAAGTATTTTATTTTAGTAAGTCTGCTCGTGTAATACTTCTACGTAACTGTGTACTTAATTTTCTAAGCAATGACATACAATTTTCACAAATTCCAGGTCACATGCAAGCACCTAGCAAGTACCTAGCAACCACACAGAGCACCCTAGCAACCACATAGCAGTGCCCTAACAACTATTATTGCAGTATGTGCAAATGCCTCTCATGTCATCTCCTGAAAATGTAAAAATATAGTAATTCTGTGTTTAATATAGATACCTTTTTATTTGATTTTGCAGAAAGCATTGATGTTGTACTGTCTGAGATTTTCCATGTGACTTCATATGGCAGGAATCCTGATCAAGATAAGCTGCCATGGTGTTACACAATGACAGAGAAAGCCATTTCTTGGGAGTACTGCGACATCCAGCCCTGCTCAAAACAACCATGTTAGTACAACTACACATGCACACACAAGAGCAACAAGTCCTTCAGATTCTCCAGAATATTCTGGATTTCTCAAAAATAGTTACACGTTAGAAGTAAATGAAGCTTCCTAAAAATTCTGTAGAATTCTCAGGTGCTTGCTTCCTGCTTCCTCCAGGCGTGGGACGAGGAAATCTAAACCAGTGTTGCCTGAAGCAATAGGTTTATTGGTCATGAGCACTTGACATCATGTAGATGGAACGCCCTTAGTATGTTATGGGTTTTATTAACCTTGATTCTAGCACAGACATGAGCGACACGAGGGATCGGCGACAAACATGTTAAAGCAAGCTGCTCTTACCTATTTACAATTTATTTACTCTGCTGATCAAAAGTTTGGGGCCAGTAAGATTTTTTGTTCTTTTTCCACATTAACACACTTGTAAAAGTGTGTAATAGTAAAGACATTTGTAATGTTACAAAAGATGTTTGTTTAAAATAAATGCTGTTCTTTCTACTCGTGAAAAGGGCCCTCAAAAATGAAAATATATCACGGTTCTGACACGGCGATAATAATTTAGAATTTTATCTTGAACAGCAAACATGAGATCAACATATTACAATGATTTCTGAAGGATCATGTGACACTGAAGAGTAATGGTGCTAAAAATTCAGTTTTGCATCACAGGAATAAATTACATTTTACAATATATTACAATAAACATATAGTTTTTGCAATGACTTGTTTATATATGGTTTCATTCAGCACACATAGGCCTATTGATTCTATTTAATTTGTGTCATATTTGCAGATTTCCTTTTTCTTAGCTGATGGAAAACTGCCGACAAATGCTCAAAAAACAAATCTTTTTTGTTGCAGTTTCTTGTAAAGTCAGCATTAAACAGAAGTTGCGATAGTCTTTTCTTCCCTATTGTGACATATCATGGGACTTGATTGGACCTTAGTTGATAGTTGTGGTTTCGTATTGGTGGATTTCATGTGATTGACAGGTTGTCCCACCCTTGCACCAGTAAACACGTCATTAGAGATAGTGCTGAAAGATTGATGGAAAGCTATTTTTATTAACCCTTAATCACTCTTTGGGGTAAATATGACCCCAATTGGACTTTTCCTTGATTTTTTTAAAAATGTTCCCTTCATCTCAGAGCCATGAAACTCAGTGACTTTTCCTTAATTAACTATCTAAACATGCACAAAAAAACCTGGGTTCGATTCAGTTGTTCTAAAGGTGTGTAAAAAAAAAAAAAATTACCATTTAACGTCTTTGGGGTCAAAATGACCCCAATTGAAAATGAATGGGGAAATGAAAAAATGACTTTTGTTAAAAAAATAAAAGTAAATACATTATAAATCTGAAATGTTCCACATATAAACTAATTTTGACAAAAATATTTTGTGCAATTCACAATATATATATATATATATATATATATATCATAAATATCAAGTTGTGAGGAGAATTTGAAGCATCAAGAAAAATGAAGTGAAAATGAATGAGTCTCTATGGACCCCTATTGGATAGATGTGATCATTGCACTTTAATTCCTTAACTATAAGAAAAACTGTTTTTCGACTAACCACCAGATGTTAGTATTCTATCCCTAACACATTGAGCAATGTCCAAAAACTGTTTAGATTTAATTATCATCATAATTTAAGTGTTTTTTTATTTTAGAAAAATCTTTTTTCATGTACCAATTTATGGCCTAGTTATGTAATTGTGCAGTAAATAGGTAGAAAACTTAAAAAAAAAACAAAAAAAAAAACAGCATAAATGATTAGTTGAGAAGTGAATTAAAAAAATGATATATAGTTTCCCATATAAAAAATGTATATTTCCTTATGCAATCACTCTTTAAAAGTCTGGGGTCAAAATGACCCCAAAGACCTTAAGTGTTGTCCTTTTTTAAGAGTGATTAAGGGTTAAAGATTACGAGGGCTCATAGTGTCAGGTGTGTTTGGATTATTTTAATTGAATATTCTCTCTGTTCCTGCTTTCAGCTTCCCGCAGAGTTCCTGTCATGACTGCCGTACCTCGGCCGCCCCGCACCCCTGCCAGGACACCGGCGTGTGGTAAGAGGCACAGGAAACGGATCGATCGGGGTCGTATCCTGGGTGGGACTTCCGCATTGGCTGGCGCTCACCCCTGGATGGCAGCGTTGTACATCAGAGATGAGTTCTGCGCGGGAACGCTGGTTTCCGCCTGCTGGATCGTATCCGCGGCCCACTGCTTCCTGCGCAAGTATGTGTGTGCAGGGCCTGAAGTTAATTTTTTCGGCCACCGGCCACTGTGGCAGGTGGATTTAAAAATTCACCCGCCACAGAGACTTTTTACCAGCCATTTTTTTTTTGCCTCATAAACGTTAAAAAAAAAAAAAAAAAAAACGGGAATTTCACAATATTGTTCTTTAACTTGTAAGAACACACATTTTAGTGCTGTCAAGTAATAATAACTCTAATAACATACATTTAAAAAAAAATCTTTTTATTCATTGATTTTGACAGACACACACACAACATAGTATATACTCAACAGATAGGCTAGACCTACCGCAGCTCGTAAACAAATCACACGCGGCTGTGTTGATGGCGGATTTAGTCACGTACAGGTCTTACTCTTAACAGCTTTTAGTTACAGCGTTCAGGAACGGTTAAATATGAACTAAATTAATAATGTTATTACTGATAAAATTACCGGGTACCGGACATTTTCTCACCGGTTCCCAACTCCCAACATGCACAGTTGCACACGCATACACATCTGTGCAACTGTCATTGTACTTTAACCTACAACAGCGACGCATTACATTATCTCATCCCATCTCATCAACAGTTTCATACTCGCACACGTAGTCAGAAAAAGAGCCTCATCTTCTTTCTGATCGCATGAACGTTACGAAACAACAGTCGCTGTCATAAATCAGCCGCTCACGAACCTTGCCATTGCCGCCGATTGTTCACTTTGTATTAAAATGTCTTCTTTACTTTTCTTTTTCTCATCCTCATCTTTTTGTTGGCTGTTTGTTTTGTTTCAGCTGGCCTCTTTACCCCAGTAATGTGCCGCCACATTTTAGCTAAAGTCCACCGCAATAGCGGACTTCGTTGAAATGTAAAAATCCTAATGAATCACTCAATTCTCATTGGCTACCCGCCAATGTGGCAGGTAGATTGACAGTGTTACCCGCCAATAGCAAAATTCACCCGCATTTGGCAGGTGGTCGGGTGTTAATTTCAGGTCCTGTGTGTGTGTTTGTGTGTTTATATACATTAGCATTTATGAAATTTTAACTTCATTGTAACTCTCTTTCTCAGTCCATTGCGGTCACAGATTCGGGTTGTTCTTGGCCAACATCACTTTAACGACACCGGCTCGAACACCAGGACGTTTGGTGTTGAGGACTATATTTTGTACCCCAATTATACTCAGTTCCAGCCGACCTTAAATGATATTGGTGAGTCTGGACTTCACATTTGAAATCTTTAACATCATTACAAATTTACAAGCAATGTCTTGCATGTGTGTGTACTTGTTTAACCTACATTGTAAGGACCAGGACTAAAGTTCAGTTAAATAGTTCCAATCTTTAGAGTTCAGTCCAAGCACATGTCTGAAGAGACCTACTGTATGTTTAGGGCACACACACACACACACACACACACACACACACACACACACACACACACACACACACACACACACACACACATTGGGTTTTCATGTTTTATGGGGGCATTCCATTGACAAAATAATTATTATACTGTAAGAACTATATGTTATCCCATAAACCTCCCCCTACCCCTAAACCTACCCATCACAGAACACTTTCTGCATTATCATCTTCATCATTAAAACAAAATCACATGATTTATCAGCTGTTATATCAGCTATCACATTATTACCTTATGGGGACATTATGTTCACAAGCTAGAAAAAACTCCACACATACTTTATAGTTACTCTTTATTTTGTCTAACATGTACACTTTATTCCTTTGCTCTCATTAATGCGTATATGTACACTGTAATTTTCTTTTTTGCTTTTAATAAGTCAAAAAGCCCATGCAAACAAACAAGTTGAGGTTTTTTACATTTTCAGAGGAAATTCAAATTGTGATTTTTAAAGTTTCCAAGTAAATGCGGATAAAACATACAGATGCAGACGTGGGCTGGTGTGACACAGACACGCTCCAACATGCTTGTTCACCAGCACTTTTGCTGTTTGAAAAGTGTCGTTTCCCAGTCTCACCATTTCCTGTTCTGTCAATAGTATTCCTATCTCCAAAAGTCTAAAAATAAAACTCATCTTTTGTATTTTCCAAAAGAAATAAAACAACTAAAGCTCTTTGCCTGTTCAAAACTTGCCAAGACGTTGCAATTCGGGTAGTATGCATTTTTGTGTTGTGTATGTGTTTTATGTGTAATAAAAGCTGTTTTTATAGTCTTACTGAAGCTGAAGAAGGTCAACGGACGCTGTGCTCAGAAAACACAGTTCATCAGGCCGATCTGCCTGCCAGAGAAAGGCACAACGTTCCCGGATCACTTCTGCTGTAAGATCTCGGGCTGGGGTCATATGAGTGAAAGTGAGTATGACTAACAGAGATTTTTAGTATTCATATATTGTGTAGATGTGAATCATGTTTTAGTTTTTTTGTTTTTCAAAAATGATTGCTTTTTAAAAGATAATGATTTTCTATGATGATGCTAAAGATGCTGATTATATGGAGACAAAAACAGCAAAGCAGCTGTGACGATCAGCAGCCGTGGTGCCCTCGAGAGCCACTAGAGGGCACTCTCTCCCCATGTTATGTTTCCCCTTGGACTCTTTGTGTTGCATTATGTTCAGCTGTGTTTCATTATTGGTTATTGAGTTCCTTATTTAAGCCTGAGTTTTCCCTGTGTCCCTTGCGAAGTCTTGTTACCCTGTAAGCGTACAATTCCGAGCGTTATTCCCTGTTCTGTGTCTCCGTGTTTCCCTGGACTCTTGACCCTTGCCTGTTTCCTGTACTGCTCTCGAACCTGTGCTGCCTGCCTCGACCATTGCCTGTTTAGACCACGAGTTTCTGGATTGCCCCTTTGTTTAAGTGTTTGCCAGTTTTCATGTCTGCTTGTTTTAATAAAGTGCTGCACATGGATCCGACCGTCTCTGTCCGTACGTTACAGAAGACTTCGCCAAACGAGGATCCAGCAGACTTTCAGCATCTATCCGCCGTGGTCAAGACCCGAGCTTCAATGCTAGCCTCTCATAGTTCTCAGCTGGCGAGACTAACTTCTCTCCTCGAGGAACTAGCAAGCTCCGTGCAGTCATGGTCTCCGCAGAGCACAAGCACTAATCAAGCCCAAGCTCCCGCTGCACCTGTTCCACCGCAACCCTGTGTGAGTACCGCATGCAGTAATTCCAGTACGCCGTTTCCCGAGAAGTTTAATGGCTCACCTGAAGCGTGTGAAGGATTTCTTCAGCAGTGCAGTTTATATATGAAACATCAGCCCCAGTTATACGCCTCGGATACCGACCGCGTTTCTTTCATCTGCTCACTGTTGACTGGAAAGGCTCTGGAGTGGGCAGGCACGTTTTGGGAACCAGGTCGGATGTCGTTTCCTCCTTTCGAAGTGTTTACCGCCCTGTTCAGAAAGGCTTTTGAACTCCCCGCAGAAAAGGAGGGTCTCGAGGAACTGCTCTTTTCCCTGCGCCGGGGAGGTTCGTATGCGGCGGATTTCTCTCACTCACTCCGCACGCCGCATAAGCCTCAGCTCGCTAAACTGTTTGATCCTCCCTTAAGGACCGTCAGAGGAGCTTCTAAGCATATCGTTCCTGCCAAAACCACTCATCATGTCGGACCCCTCGAGCCCGTATCCCGCACTGGCCCTGTTAAAAGTGCTGTTTCTAAGACAGCGGAGGTGTCGCGGGTCGAACCGGAGTTTGAGCGCGTGCCAGCCGACTCGAGTGAGTCAAGTGCCGAGCTGAGTGAATCAAGTGAGTCAAATACCGAGCTGAGTGAATCGAGTGCCGAGTCAAGTGAGTCAAGTGCTGAGCCGAGTGAATCAAGTGTGTCCAGTGTTGAATTTAGTCTGTCCAGTGAGTCTTCAGTTCAAGTGGATGAGTCTCCGGTTCAAGTGAGTGAATCTTCAGTTCGAGTGAGTGATCCTGTTCAAGTGGATGAATCTCCTGTTCAAGTGGATGAATCTCCAGTTCAAGTGAGGGCTGAGTCTTCAGTTCAAGTGAGCGAGTCTCCTGTTCAAGTGAGTGAATCTTCAGTTCAAGTGAGTGATCCTGTTCAAGTGGATGAATCTCCGGTTCAAGTGGATGAATTTCCAGTTCAAGTGAGGGCTGAGTCTTCAGTTCAAGTGAGTGCCGAATCTTCAGTTCAAGTGAGCGAGTCTCCTGTTCAAGTGAGTGAATCTTCACTTCAAGTGAGCGCTGAATCTCCTCTTCAAGTGAGCGCTGAATCTCCTCTTCAAGTGAGCGCTGCATCTCCTCTTCTAATGAGCGCTGAATCTCCAGTTCGGGTGAGCGCTGCATCTCCAGTTCAGGTGAGCGCTGAATCTCCAGTTCAAGTGAGTGAGTTGTCCAGCCCTGTGATGCGCCGCCGCAGGAGGAGGAGAAGGAGGACTCGTTCGGTTCGCCAGGCCCCGGTGAACGCGCCTCTCCGCCTCGCTCTGCCGGTCCCGCCTCTGCGCCTCGCTCTGCCGGTCCCGCCTCTGCGCCTCGCTCTGCCGGCCCCGCCTCTGCGCCTCGCTCTGCCGGCCCCGCCTCTGCGCCTCGCTCTGCCGGTCCCGCCTCTGCACCTCGCCCTGCCGGCCCCGCCTCTGCGCCTCACCTTGACTGCGCCCTTCAAGCTCCGGGAGACCTTTCCTGAACCCGTTTACCACGCAGAGGTTCCTCCCGTGAATTTCCCCAAGTATTTTTTTTGGGGGGGCACTAGGTACTCTGCGGGGGCCTTGGAGGCGACACTGACATGGACCGCACCTGAGTCTGCTCCGCCCTCGTCTCTGCCTGAGCCTGCTCCGCCCTGGCCGCCTTCACGTCCTGCTCCGCCCTGGCCGCCTTCACGTCCTGCTCCGCCCTGGCCGCCTTCACGTCCTGCTCCGCCCTGGCCGCCTTCACGTCCTGCTCCGCCCTGGTCACCCACGCTCCACGGCCCAGGCCCGCCTTGCCTGTGTCCTGGTCCCGTTCCCCTGCACGGGCCTGGCCCTCCGTCCCTCCCCCGGGATCGCCTTCACTCTGCCCCCTGCCTGGATTGTTCGAGGAGCGTCTGGAAGCCGCTCCTTAGAGGGGGGGTTATGTGACGATCAGCAGCCGTGGTGCCCTCGAGAGCCACTAGAGGGCACTCTCTCCCCATGTTATGTTTCCCCTTGGACTCTTTGTGTTGCATTATGTTCAGCTGTGTTTCATTATTGGTTATTGAGTTCCTTATTTAAGCCTGAGTTTTCCCTGTGTCCCTTGCGAAGTCTTGTTACCCTGTAAGCGTACAATTCCGAGCGTTATTCCCTGTTCTGTGTCTCCGTGTTTCCCTGGACTCTTGACCCTTGCCTGTTTCCTGGACTGCTCTCGAACCTGTGCTGCCTGCCTCGACCATTGCCTGTTTAGACCACGAGTTTCTGGATTGCCCCTTTGTTTAAGTGTTTGCCAGTTTTCATGTCTGCTTGTTTTAATAAAGTGCTGCACATGGATCCGACCGTCTCTGTCCGTACGTTACAGCAGCTCGCTGTGTTGGAACACACACACATATTAAACAGTATAGGTGAAACTCGAAAAATTAGAATGTCGTGCAAAAGTTCATTTATTTCAGTAATTCAACTTAAAAGGTGAAACTAATATATTTTATAGACTCATTACAGGCAAAGTGAGATATTTCAATCCTTTATTTGTGATAATTTTGATGGCTTACAGCTCATGAAAACCCCAAATTCAAAATTAGAATGTTGTAAAAAGGTTTTCATAGCTGTAAGCCATAATCATCAAAATTATAACAAATAAAGTTAAATAAAGCTACTATATTAGCGGTTGAACAACTTCAATTTTTTTTTATGTCAACATTAAAGTGACTATCAATAATGAATCACGAGCTAAGACTCAAACGCGGGTTGGCTTGTGCACAGATATAGCATATGACGTCCCATAAGGCTATTTCTCCTACATAACCGCTTATTTTGATCAGTTCTTTTGTCTTTGGGTCCTTATATTTCTCACAGATTTTTGCTCGTTCTAAATCAGATACAGATAAAGTAGCACGGTAAAGATTACATTTATATGAATGCGTTAGTGAGAGAACGATGTGAATAAATTCTACCTGGAAAATCTAATCTAAAGTAATTTTTGCTTATTAGTTTGTTTGAATTAGATCATTGAAGGTCAGCAGCAAAGACATTGGTTAATAAAGTGAGATTAAATAGATAAAGTATATTTGTATCATTTAATATAGTTAAAATTATTGCATTTGACTGCTTTTATTCATTTTGAGGAATACTGAATGTTTTCGTGCAAGTGAGATAAGTAAATGCATTTAGTCTAGAACTAAATCATCATGTTTACACAGCGCACACAACACCTCCTCACTTTTTTTCTCTCAACACGGGGACAGGAGAACTGTCAGTCAATAAATGTGAATTATTTGAGTAAATAGTAAATTAAAAAAGTAATGCATTACTTAACTAGTTACTTGAAAAAGTAATCTGATTACGGTACGTTATTCAAGTTACTTGTAATGAGTTACCCTCAACACTGTTGACAATACATATCTGCGCTTCTGAATGTTACTGTGTGCCCGCAATCTACACATGATGTGCTAGCTAATGTCTGTCTGTGTGTGCGTTACAATAAGCAGCGCATTAGTTTAGACCAGCGATTAACTTATGTGTCTGTGTCTGTGTGTAAAAATAATGTCTGTATCACATTGTAATTGTTTGAGGTCAGCATTATTCTGATAGTTCCGTTAAAAAAAAAAGATTTTCTTACTCTGTATGTTTGTCTTGAGAAGCTAAATGGATATTGTCTTGTTTTTTGAAAAATGTATCAGAATGAACCAAATTTATTCTTACAACAAGAAAAAAATATCTGCAACTAAGGTCTGAATTTGTCATCTTTTCCCATTTGAGTTTATAGTATAAACATTAATCATGATCTGCATAAAATTGAAAGTAACTTGTGTGTGTCTGTTTAGAGGCAAACTCATATTCAGACCTGATCGAGGGAGTGGTGAAGATTATTCCGTTTGACCAGTGTTCGAGTCCAGATGTGTATGGATCAGAGGTCCGGTCAGGGATGCTGTGTGCCGGGAGTGACTCCTGTGTGGACGCCTGCCAGGTAAGACGTCAAATCACTAAGCACTAATATGATATATCTTCCCTTTTTTTACAAGGATCTTTTAATTTATATATATATATATATATATATATATATATAATATATATTTATAGATGTTTTACTTTGATATTCTATATCAATATTACTTTTCAATAATTTAGATGTATTTAACATAAATTTGACATTTTGTAAATTGGCAAATGGAATGTAGATATATACATACAGTAAAGTAACATTAGAGAATAAAAATACTTCTAAAGCATGTATTACTCTTAGCTAATAGTCATTTCAACATTTACTATTATTAAAATCAAACATTGTATCTGTTACTATTACTAAAATCAGAAATCATATCTGTTGATATGTTTTAAAGGGTTAGTTAGTTAAAAACATTTACTCACCCTTGTGTCGTTCTTAACCCGGAAGACTTTTGTTCACTTTCGAAAAAAAAAGGGATAGTTTAAAGGGATAGTTCACCCAAAAATTCAAATTGTCATCATTTACTCATCCTCAAGTTGTTCCTAACCTATATAAATGTCTTTGTTCTGCTGAACACAAAGGAAGATATTTGGAAGAATGTTTGTAACCAAGTGTGACGATCTGCGGCTGGAGTGCCCGCTTGAGCCTCTGGGGGGCACTCCTTCCTAGTTTATTGTTTCATTCATGTTTTACCCTGGACTGATTATGGTTTATTTCATGCACCTGTGTTTTATCATCTTGTTTAGTTCACCTGTCTTAAGCCCGAGTTTCCCCTTTGTTCGGTGCTCAGTATTGTGTGTGTATGTTGTCTGACTGCTTCAAGTATTTTCCTAGTTTCCTTAGTATTTCCTAGTTTCACGGTTCCTGGACTCTCTGCCTGTATCTGGTCTTCCCGTTTGCCTAATCCCTGAATTGTTTGATTACTGATCTGGACTGCTTACCTGGTTTTGACCCCTGCCTGTTTCCTTGTACCTGTCTCTGGATTCTCCTCTTTAATAAAGCCTGCGTTTGGATCACCTCTGTCCATGTTCCATGTGCAGTTTCATGACAGAATACTGAGCCACTACTGATCCAGCGGCTGAGAGGAACACGGACCTCGCAATGGATCCCACAGCACAGATTGTATGCCTCCGCCAAGGAGAACGTCCTCTCAAGGTTTTTGTGATGGATTTTTTGAATCTCTCTCATCAGTCCTACTTGGATGATTTTTGTTTAATGATATTCTTTCGGGGAGGACTGTCTGAACCGCTCGGCTCTGATATACCGTTTCCGAGTCCAAGCTGGACTCTTTCCCAATATATTGATCTGGCCTTTTCCATGAGCGGTTCGCTTTTTACTGTGGATTTTTTGGAACTTTTGCTTCACAGAGGACCCGACGATTCGGCATTTTACAAAGTACCCACTGAATCCACGCATCTAGAGTCTCCCGGTGAACCAGCGCTTCACACGTGCTCCGCCGAGTTTGCGCTACATGAAAGCCCAGTTGAACCAGCACTTGGTGAGGAGTCCCCCGAATCCACGCGAAATGTGAATCCTGTTGTTCTAACACTTCACGTGAGCTCCGTTGCATTCCTGCCTCAGGAGTTTTCCACTGAGCGCGTGCCAGCCGAGTCAAGTGCCGGGCCGAACGAGTCAAGTGAGTCAACGGCCGAGTCAAGTGAGTCAACGGCCGAGTCAAGTGAGTCAACGGCCGAGTCAAGTGAGTCAAGTGTGTCCAGGTCCAAGTCAAGTGTGTCAAGTGTGTCCTGGTCCAAGTCAAGTGTGTCCAGGTCCAAATCGAGTCAAGTGAGTGAATCTCCAGTTCAAGGGAGCGCTGAATCTCCAGTTCAAGGGAGCGCTGAATCTCCAGTTCAAGGGAGCGCTGAATCTCCAGTTCAAGGGAGCGCTGAACCTCCAGTTCAAGTGAGCGCTGCATCTCCAGTTCAAGTGAGCGCTGCATCTCCAGTTCAAGTGAGTGAGTTGTCCAGCCCTGTGACGCACCGCCGCAGGAGGAGGATAAGGAGGACTCGTTCGGTTCGCCAGGCCCCGCTGAGCGTGCCCAGACTCCTCGCTCTGCCGGCCCCGCCTCTGCGCCTCGCTCTGCCGGCCCCGCCTCTGCGCCTCGCTCTGCCGGCCCCGCCTCTGCGCCTCGCTCTGCCGGCCCCGCCTCTGCGCCTCGCTCTGCCGGCCCCGCCTCTGCGCCTCGCTCTGCCGGCCCCGCCTCTGCGCCTCGCCCTGCCGGCCCCGCCTCTGCGCCTCGCTCTGCCTGCACCCTTCAAGCTCCGGGAGGCCTTTCCTGTACCCGTTCACCACCCAGAGGTTCCTCCCGGGAATTTCCCCAAGTATTTTTTTGGGGGGGGCAGTAGGTACTCTGTGGGGGCTATGGAGGTGGCACTGACATGGACCGCACCTAAGTCTGCTCTGCCCTCATCTCTGCCTGAGCCTGCTCCGCCCTGGGCGCTATCACGTCCTGCTCCGCCCTGGCCGCCATCACGTCCTGCTCCGCCCTGGCCGCCATCACGTCCTGCTCCAACCTGGTCACCCACGCTCCACGGCCCAGGCCCGCCTTGCCTGTGTTCTGGTCCCGTTCCCCTGCACGGGCCTGGCCCTCCGTCCCTCCCCCGGGATCACCTTCACTCTGCCCCCCGCCTAGATCGTTCTAGGAGCGTCTGGAAGCCGCTCCTTAGAGGGGGGGTTATGTGACGATCTGCGGCTGGAGTGCCCGCTTGAGCCTCTGGGGGGTACTCCTTCCTAGTTTATTGTTTCAGTCATGTTTTACCCTGGACTGATTATGGTTTATTTCATGCACCTGTGTTGTATCATCTTGTTTAGTTCACCTGTCTTAAGCCCAAGTTTCCCCTTTGTTCGGTGCTCAGTATTGTGTGTGTATGTTGTCTGACTGCTTCGAGTATTTTCCTAGTTTCCTTAGTATTTCCTAGTTTCACGGTTCCTGGACTCTCTGCCTGTATCTGGTCTTCCCGTTTGCCTAATCCCTGAATTGTGTGATTACTGATCTGGACTGCTTACCTGGTTTTGACCTCTGCCTGTTTCCTTGTACCTGTCTCTGGATTCTCCTCTTTAATAAAGCCTGCGTTTGGATGACCTCTGTCCATGTTCCATGTGCAGTTTCATGACACCAAGCAGATCTTGTGCCCCATTGACTACCATAGTATTTTTCCTACTGTGGTTGTCAAATGGGACCTGAGATATGTATGGTTACCAACATTCTTCCAAATACCTTCTTTTGTGTTCAGCCGAACCAAAACATTACAGGTTAGGAACAACTTGAGGGTGAGTAAATGATGACAGAATTTCATTTTTGGGTGAACTATCCCTTTAATGAGCATGAACTAGGAATGTATGTATATTTTTATTTACTAAATGTTAACAATACTGTAACAAATGGATAGCTCTTGTTAGTTTACGTTAGATGATGCATCATCTAATGCGACCTTATTGTAAGTATCACAGTTTTTGCTAATGGTTGACATTGAGTAAAAAAAAGAGTTTTTGATTTTTGCTGAGTTGGGTGATAGAAACCATTTTGCATTGAAGCACAAAAAAAAAAAAAAAAAACATTGACAAATTAGACAAGTCTATCTTTTTTAATGTGTGTGTTGTATTTTTTTTTAGGGAGACTCCGGAGGTCCTTTAGCATGTGAGTGTAACGGTGCGAGTTTCCTTTACGGCATCATCAGTTGGGGGGACGGATGTGGACGGTCAGGAAAACCAGGCGTGTATACCCTCGTGCCCAAATATTCTGACTGGATAAACAGCGTCATTAAAAGATCCAGGAAAACATCATCAGCTAACAGAATAAAGATAAACATTTCCATTTGGAATCAATGCCAAAGACAACCCATAAATCAACTGTGACTTTATTATTAATGAATTACTCTTTCCATTACAGTGTTCATGTTATTGAATAATACTGATGAACTTAAGTGTTGTTAATGCTATTGTATTTATATTAACAAGCAATATATATATATATATATATTGCATATCAATAAATTAAATTTATTGCTGTGAAATGTGTCTTTTAATCTGCATGAAGTATTTTAAAAATGTTTTTAAATCTAAAACTATCTATCAAGCACAGATCATGATAGATAGATATCCAATCGTCAAGATGTGTATATCTGCGCGTCCACCATAAAGTGAAAAGATAAATAAAGTTAAAATGCAATTTTGTTGTTAAATCATAGCAGCAATCATTTACATAGTAATTTATTCAAGAATCAATCTACAAGCTTTGAGGTATTTTCTCCACTTCCATTCAAAAAGTATTTATGTTGACCTTTGTAATACTCTGACACATCTACATCATCTAAATATTATCAGTTCAACACAAAAATAAAATATAACAAATATTCTGCATTTTGACATTGTTTTCATGCCAGTTCCTCAGGTTTCTTTACTGTGTTTTCCTTTGATTTTGTCTTTTTTCAGTTTGGGGTGAATAAATTACCAAAATCGGTACCTTTTGTAATTGTTTAGAACTGTGTGCAGATTATAAATGCGACTACACTACCGATCGGACAAATCTTAGGTAGTTCAGTTGCATTAGTTTTATACGTCACATTTGTTACATGACACATTTTTTAAGGGTTGCATGCATGATAAATACACGCCGGCTAAGGGTTAATTATGTTTGACCTAAAATAATTGTTCCGTACCGACACAGTAACCTTTGACTGACCCCTGACATATGGCCTATTTGGGCGCGTGCTTGAGGCAGCGGGTCGCTCGCTCTGGCGTTATTTTGAAAGTGAGCCGTGCGGGCGCGCGCACGCGCAGCTGTCATGTGGGGAAGATGAGTGATACCGTGGTCGCAGAGGGAGCCGCAAAAATCAGAGACGGCAAAAAAGTATGGAAATCGCACGCGTGAGCTGTATGTGTGTATATAATAAGTTCATGGGTGGTTGTCTGTAAAGGTTTGGTTTTGACTTCTCTCTCGCAGTGGAGGAGCCGCTGGCTGGTTCTGCGCAAACCCTCACCGGTCGCAGGTCAGTTATCATGATCATACACTTCACAGCAACACAAACTCAGCCGTGGCGACAATTAACAAATATGAAAGTGACATGTATGTATGAACATGAACTGAACATTGTCAACATGCTGTTGCAGTATTTACAATCTGTATTAAGCATTATTGTAGGCTAAAACAGACAGATGATCGTTGTGGTGCTGTTACATAATAATTTCTATTTCACTGTGAAGTCATAGTATAGTTTTTATTAAATTGTAACAACATAGAATTATAGATTTAGATAGATCAAATATGACCTGATTATATGGCAACAAGTTAATATCTGTAAACATTATTATTACAAATACTTGTGTACAAATACAGAATATAATTTAATATCTGATGCTAACGTTACTCATTTATTCATTATTTTGTTACCAGACTTAATACCAGGAGTTACCAGGAGTTTCATATAACCGCACTGGAATGTTTCACTATTTAGTACAACAGCACTCTTGCTTCAGTGAAATGTCTTGCCGTCGCTGCAGTATGTTTTATTGCTGCAGTGAAGTTTTCTATTGCAGAAGATCAGCTGTGAGAGCAGAAATGTGTTCGGAAAGACGTTTGTGCAGCTGTTCACACTGTGTGTGTGTTTGTGTGTGTGACAAAGGTTGTTTTGTTTGTTTGCTTTCGTAGTAGCAGGAATCAAGTTTGACCTACCTAGGCTACATCTTTCAGGGGATGTAAGAATTGTTTTTTGGACATGCACCTCATGTACCTCTTTATTCACGTTTAAATATGAATATGGTTAAAGTTTGTAGTAGACCTATAAATGGTACAACGGCACATGATACACTACACTATCGTTCAAAAGTTTGGGGTCAGTAAGATTTTGAAAAAATTCTCTTAAAATAATTGTTTTCTATTGTAATATTAAAAAAAAAAAATGTAATTTATTCCTGTGATTTTTAGCATAATTTCTTCAGTCTTCAATTCATGCTGATTTGCTGCTATCAATGTTGAAATCAGTTGTGCTGCTTCATATTTTTGTGGAAACTTGTTTTTAGGAGTCTTTAATGAATATAAAGTTTAAAAGAACAGGATTTATTTGAAATAGAAAGCTTTTGTAACATTAAAGTAGCATTGTGGAAGTTCTGACATTTCTTACCGTTACTGACACCAGTGGCTGTTAGAGAAACTGCAGCCAGTCTCATGCTCCTTCTCAGTGGGCACGCTCGTTGGCCACACTAGATAAGGCTCTTTTTATTTTTTAAACTTACGAGCAGTTTCCGTGGGTGGGTATCTGGATTGTGCTGGAGGCTGGTTGCTTCTTTCCGTCCGCAGTCCGTAGCGATTCCATAGCGATTTCTGCTGCTTACTAATGGCTGCCGTATGGATGTAAGCCCAGACGAGAACGCACATGACGACACATTTTGTGAATTTTTGCGCCAATTCGGACCCAACTCCTCCACACACAATTGACCTATGGCTAAGCCTGGCCCCATACACTCACTTGGACAAACAGTCAACATTTGGGGACAGGCGCTATGGCAGCTGTCAAAGTAGAAGACATTTCACAGGAGGTAATTGGTGATTTTTGGAGACAGAAAGATTATATATCATCTCAAAGTCACCTAAAGGGCCTTAACTATGCATTGGAGGGTTATATTAATCATTTTATTGTTGAGAAGGTCGATGAAAAGCTCCAGGCAAAAATGTATAGGTCACATTGTACATGTGATGATAAACCGCATATTGTTGCCATCACCGTTTAGTGCTACAGTATTTATATGAATCATTCAGCACTATTGTTAACATTTGTTATCTCAGTTATTTACAGATACGTTAATGAAGCTAAGTGACATGATGTACAATGCAGAAGCTAACGTTAATGTTTTCTAATGTTAGTCTAATGTTAGCCTAACGTTACGTTATTTTAAAGACAACGTTCAAATACGTTGTTGACTTAACTTAGAATCGATGTAGGCATCCTTGTTTAATTTATCCATGTTTTGTTGATGTTGTGGTCTACCGCATAACTTAATACAGAGCAGACACTTATCTCGGTTGAGATGTGGGTTGGGAAAGGGTAAAAAAACACACACCGTCGGCCAGCCTCTCTGGAACCTAGTGTCGGAGTTGCATGTACCCCATGCACACTGTTTGACCATTTTAAACTTAAAATGACAAGACAAACGAATGAAAACTGCCTAACTGCAATGGATTTCAATGGACGTGGAAGCAGAGAATGTCCTAGTGTATAGAGAGCCTAAGTCCCTCCCCTTCCGGTTGACCACCATGGGACCTTATTTCGGAAAAATATTGTCACTGGTGAGAGACAACAAATATTTTGATCTCGTTTGAATTGCGCCCTGAATTACACATATGATGTTTGTCAATTTAAAAGATACATTTTAAAGTAAAGAAAGTCGCAGTTTGATGTAAAACCGTTGAGGTATAAGACTGTGAAAATACGTAATTACAAAGACAAACCCCAAAGGTGCACATTTTCTTTCAATGAATGAAGCTAACTTGAGGCTAACGTCTGTCATTGTTTTTATAGTCTTACGTTATAATTGTAACGTTACACCATCATGCCTGAGTGTTTTGTACCAGACTGCACACACACGAGCAGCAGATCTTGCTCGTTGTTTCGCGATCATTGAGCGATTTACACATAAAACTAAATGTTACTTTTCTGTTTTATGACAAACTGCGACGTTTTTGACTCTCAGAAATGAATTATCTTTTAAATTGACAAACATCATATGTGTAATTCAGGGCACAGTTCAGACGGAATAAAAAGATAAGTTGTCCCTCGCCATTGACTACCACACATATTTTTTTCTGAAATAAGGTCCCATGAGTGGAGCGGCGGGACTTAGGCTCTCTATTGGGTTAGCTGCGCACTGTGATTGGCTCATCGCGTTTGAGGGCGTGGCTTAGCCATAGGTCAATTGAGCCTACAGGCTGATAGAGGCAACCGTGGTGGACAGTTAAGGTATCATTCTTTCTACTACATTATGTCTGGCTCATAAATGTACAAATGAAGACTCTTAAAGATTTTTTGTTTAATTTTCTAGGGGCATAAAGTAAATCATCGACAGCTTAAATAAGACAAATGTCCTCATAAAACACACCAAAAAATATCCATTAAAGGAATGAAACTTTGATGAAACTCTTAAAAAAATTATTTAACTCTTTAAAAAATTATTAAAAAAAATATTTAAAAGGTAAATATGGATTTAAAGTGATGATTTAAAGTCGATGATTTTTTTCTTATTATTACTACAATAGTGCTTTGTTAAAATATGACTATATTTGAAAACATTTTCACTAAATGAAAGTAATGTCTTTGTCATCAAAGTCAAGTGGATGTTTCAGACCTTCTTGATTGTACAGTATGTCAAGGTAAATAAATGTCTTTAAACCAGACAATGTCCTTTATGAAAGCTAATGTGTGTTTGTTTGTGTCAGATTGTTTGGTGCTGTACGTTTATAAGGAGCGCGGTTTGAAGGACAGGAGCAGCGTGACGCTGGAGCACATCTGCGGTCTGGAGACGTGTGTCAGCGCCGACGTTCCCTTCATCCTCTCAATCCTGTGTCTCAGTCAAACCGCCATGCTCGGCTTCGACAGCAAGGAGGCGCTGCAGAGCTGGGACCTGCGACTGCGCTACTGCCTCGGGGAAGGTCAGAGTTCAACATTTAACCCATAAAACAGTCACTTACATGTGTTAGTCAACACAATGACCGATGGCGATGAAATAATAGCTATCTGTTTCCATGATAAAGTGTTTTTTTTATTTAAATCTATTTTTTATTTATTTATTTTTACGTATGCAGCTTCATGAGCTCATATCGATTCAGAGACAACATGGAATAATTATACTATATATAATTTTAATATTACATTACTGTAATAATATAAAATAAACCAAATCATTGTATTTGAATGATTTCTGAAGGATTATGTGACACTTAAGACTAGAGTGTCTTGTAAAGTGTAATTGAAATTGTATTTATAAATTTAAGTTGATCAAATTATTTTGAAAAATATTGAGATATAGTGAGACACTTGACCAGTTCATTTAAAGCATATACTTTTCCACATTCATGTACATTTTAACTACGGTTTCATGTTGATACCAACATCAAGGTGCATTTTGCATCAGCTACCCAAAGACATTTGATTTGATTGACATGATTGTTGTGTATGTGCTTGAACTCTTTGTAGTTATGAGCAGGCATGTGATGCAGTCAGCTGTGTTTGTCTGTTTGTAGCTGCTTTTTTATTTGCATACCCTCATAAATCTGTTTCAAAGTTAGTGCTAACAGGTTTAACCCTGCCTGCATTCCCTCATCACATTTTACACACTCAGACAAAGAGAAGCTGTTACTAGATGGGATTACTGCACAGACCAAAGTACAATTGTGACATTTCTAGCATCAGGAACACATACCAGAGCTTTCTAGTTAGTGCTGTTTGTTAAGGCAAGGTGTAACCTACATGTACTATCGTTCATATGCTGGATTAGAGATTTAACCAACCCTGAACTACGAAATTTCTAAGACTCATGATTTACATTTGATGAATATAAATTAATAATACAATTATGAGTATAAATTAAGCTAAAATACATTAAAAAGTGACCCAGGCTATTTTCACTTACCAGAATATCATAGAGTACTGAACTTACAAGCACCCACAATACTTTAGAAACCACCAATGCCCGAAAAACTACCCAGAAAACCCAAGCAACAATCTTGCGATGCGGTAGAAACTGCATAGAATACTTTTTAAATTACCCAGAACATACATACCAACCATCTGTCAACCACCCAGAACACCCTGGCCTAAGTTAACAAGCACCTTGCAATTCCTTAGAAACCACCTAGCAATGCAAACAACCAGAATATCAGTAACCACCCATCAACCACTCTAAATACTCTAGCAGCCACCAAGAATTCTTTAGCAGTCAACTAGCAACCACCTGGCAATGTCTTAGAAACCCCCTTGTCCTAGCAAACACCCAAAATAACTTTCCTAGCAAGTCCTAGCAACTTCCTTATAATACCCTAGAAACCACCCAAAATACATTAGAATGCACCTAGCACCACTCTAACAACCAGAAGTCATCCAGAACACCCTAGTAACCACCTGGCAATGCCCTTGAATTCAACAAAATACCTTAGTAACTAACTAGCAACCACACAGAACGTCCTAGAAACCACTAAGCAACGTCTTTGAAACCACACAAAATACCCTAGTAAGCAACAAGCAACCCCACAGAATGTCCTTGAAACCACATAGCAACACCCTTGCAACCATACAGAATACCTTAGTAACCAATTATCAACCGCACATAATACCTTAGTAACCACCTATCAAGCAGCTAAAACACCCTTAACCACCAATGCCCAAGCAACCACCAAGGGGGTAATCCATCGAACGGAAGTTGAAGCCGGCTGGGTGCCGCCATCTTGTAGCAGAACTTCACCTGCGTTAGCATTTCCATTGACTCCCATTAATTTTGGCGTCACTTTGACAGTGAATAACTTTACATATAAGGCATTTGAAGACTTCATTTGTCCATTATTTATTTCTAAAGAAACACGAAAATGTATAAAATGCTCCATTAGCTTGTAGCTTATGTTATGGCCCCGTAGAAGCAGTCTTTGTAAAAGTAGGCTAACGGTTGCGCCATAACCACGCGACTCTCTGTCGCACAGTAGAGAGATTACTGTGGACAGGAGGAGAAGCTTGCGGGCCGTCGGGGAAACGTGGAAGCAAAATGACAAAATAATTCATCAGAATACCTAGCAAAAGTTTTTCCTGCTCCTAGCTCATGGACAGCTCCTACTCACACTCTCCACCTCTGCCAGTTTCGGAAGGGAATGATTCAGATTTCTCATGCCACAGCCACTAGAAGACAGACGGGTTGCTCACGTCACATCTACGTCGTCAAGCTCTGTTTTAGTCGGTTTGAGTCTGTGCGTCAGGAACGGAAGTCCTAAAAAATCGCTAAAAATGGGCTTCACTTGTCTCAATGGAGTTTCAATGAGATGGCTCTGTCCACTTCTTATACTGTCTATGGCAACCACCCAGAATTACTTAGAAACTAGTACCTACCGGTATATAAAAGTCACATAGCCACCACCCATAACACCTTGGTAACCACACTCTTAACACATATTGTGAGTTTTGCACAGGAATACACCACTTACTGTATGTACTTTTCCTTCAGTTCCAGTTTATTGTTTATTTGTATCTGAATGATTGGTACAGGAAAATCATGTTTTTTCTTCTGTTAGTCCACAGTTTCAGCGTCTCTGTGCTGCCCGGCACTAAATTGGAAAGCGGAGCGGCGACTCTGCATTTATGCAACAATGTCCTGGTCATCGCTAAAGACCTGCCGGCCGTCATCATTGGCCACTGGAATCTGCTGGACCTGCGGCGATACGGGCCGGTCAACAATGGCTTTGTGTTTGAGGGAGGAACACGCTGTGGTTACTGTGAGTATGTCAATATAACAATGACAAGGCTCATTATTTTCAGCTTTTTAATAAAATGCAATATCAAGTAATCAAGGTTTGGTTAGTTATCATGGTCCATTGCTTTGTGACAAGTAAAGTTTTGTTTCAGTTTGTGTTCCGAACACTGTAAAAAACAAAACAAAAAAAAACTGGCAGCTGTGATTACCAGAACTTTACCGTCAAAAATACGGTATCCACTTTATTGATTTTACAGACTTAAAGGAACACTCCGACTTTTTGGGACTTTAGCCTATTCACCATATCCCCCAGAGTTAGATAAGTCCATACCAGGGGCGGCTCGCCCATAGAGGGCGCTGGGGCGCCGCCCTCCCTCCGACCTGTCTGTCTGTTTTTTTAATATATATTATAATTTATCATTTTGAAAAATAATCTGTGTTAATTATATGCTAATAATGGTTTTACTTTGAAAAGTGTTTTGAACTCACCAGAATGATATTTGCATTCACTTTCGTTACTTTTATCATGTTGGTGTAGTAGTATAGCCAATAGGCTGTCTTCTCAGGGCGCCAGTTCGCTCAGCCCCACAGTGCTGGAATTTAAGCCAATGGTTCCCCGGTTGCTATGCAAAAAAGTTTATATTTCGCCAATCAGCGTCGTCAAATTTTATGGATTAGGGGCGCTGAAAATATCGCCCACAGTATCAGATTAGGGGAGTGCACCGTGCACGCGCACCACGGGACATTTTTTTACCTCAGATGAGAGCAGAATGGCAGCACCAGTGACGTCGAGTGGAAATAATGTAAAGTTAGTCGTGGGAATTGACCTGTCTGTCTCTGTCACTCACTCACTCACACACACACATAAACACTGTTTCACACACGTTTGATATTAAAATAGTTATAGGAATATTAATACCTGTGTGTTTGCTTTGTTTTTTGATGTTTTTAAGTTCTGAGCTAGATTACTGTGTTTCATACTAGTAAAAAAAATTAACTTTCTTCTCATACTTGGGTGTTACCCTCAAGAACGTTGTCCCACCCTCTCTTTCAGAGCCTTTTCTCTCTCTCTTTCTCTAGTATCAACACATTATCCATTATCCAATTGTCAATTTGTCAAAAATATGTAGTCTACAGCTGGGGATTGATTAAACTAGATTGTTGTATTACCTATTATTTTTTGTATTACCTTTATTATAATTTATTAATATTATGCGTTTGCACTTTTTCTGTCAGCACACAGAGCATAATAAACATGCAACTTGTTCATTATCATTAACTGTCAAACTGTTATTATTATTATTATTGTATTATTTGACCATTGGTATTGACTGGTTTAAGTTATTTTATTGGTATAGGTAAGGGCATGGCCTAAGGCCTAAAATGCACCAGAATGCAGGAAATCACATCTACTAAATTCAAAATTTTCTGGGGGGGGGGGGCCCCCAGACCCCCCTCTTATTCAGCCCCCCCTCAAAGATTTTTCACCAGCCGCCACTGGTCCATACATACCTTTTTCATCTCCGTGCGTGCTATAAGTCTGTTTGACGCACCCACCGCTAGCCTAGCTTAGCACAAAGGCTGGATGTGAATGCTTGCACTTTCATAGTAATCCAAATGAGTGACAAAAAAACGCAATTGTTTTCCTATTTACATATTGTGATTTGTATAGTCACAGAGTGTGCAAATATCAAGGCCATATGAGACACAGACATCTTTTAACCGTATAAAACCTGGGAACTATTCTCTGAAGGCGAAGCACTGCTACTTTGGCGGAGTGATAACCGCATCACCTGAGACACGCCGTGGTGAGGAGCGGAGAGTTCGATCAGTGTTTGGGTAACAGAGTCAGCAATTTATAAATAGTAAAAGCGTAGTTTACAGTCATGGGTTTTCACTCTATTGTAAATAGCTGCGACAGTAAACGAGAGGTAATACCCAGGGGCGTAATTTGCGGGTGGGACGGGTGGGACATGTCCCCACCACTTTTTGCCAGGGTCGATATTGTCCCCACCACTTTTAAAAGCTCTCGCGGCACGGATCTAACAGTAGAAATAAATAAAACATCTCCAACTGACAGACCATTAATTTAGTTCGTTTGTAAAATAAAAGAAGCGATCTAGCCCTGAAATACGTTGTTTTTTAAATCAAGTGATCAAAGTGCTCTTTGCCGCTTGCGATCGGTAGCGCGGTTACAGTGTATCTCATGGCTCACACACAGTCTTCACATCTTCACATGCGCGGCTGCGCGCTTCAATCCGTTTCGGAGACTATTTGTTCGTTCCGGTGCAGAGCATGTGAGCGGAGTGGAGCGCGAGCGGGCGGATCTTGGACAGAGCGCAAAGGGGCATTTTTTTTAAAAGGAATGAGCGTCGCCCTATTTCCCGCTCCAATTTCGCTCCGCTCACACCACGAGTCTGACTCCATTTCTTTTCCCCGCCTGGCTAAAGAAGCTCGCATTGTGTTCAGCATCCCAAGCGGGTCTGCAAGGGCAGAGACGGTTTTCTCCGCAACCACCGCATGAGTCTGAAGCCTCAGACATTGTCCAAACTTGTGTTCTTGAAGGTGAACTCAAAAGAACTGTAGATAAGGAAAGCAATTCATTTTCTTTCTTTCTTTCATTCTTTTTTTAAGTTTAATTTATATATAATTAGGCCCATTGATTCGTTTGATTTTACAGCATTTTTTTGTACAATTGATATATAAGCATCATTTTATTTTATTTGTGAGCGCTGTGCAAACGTTTAGTTATCAAAATGTTGGCCTAATAGTTAATTTAATTTTTTTTATTTACTTTTAAAATGTTTATGTAGGCCTTTATTTTATTTTATTTTTTTTACATTTTTGTTTATACACTTAATTTTTTTATCTTTATTTATATTATTAGGCCCATTTATTCGTTTAATTGTACAGCAGTTTGTGTGTACAATGGATATAAGCCAATTTAAATTTTAATCGTGTGTGTTCTGCAAAAAATCAGTTATCAAAATTCTGGCTTAATAGTTAATTTACTTTTAAAACTTTTATGGATATTTTGGTTTTTATAATTTTTATTCATATTATTAGGTCAATTTATTCGTTTAATTTTACAGGACTTTCTGTATAGGCTATTCCACTGGACATGTTTTAAAGTCGGATTTATGTTTTTATTCACGTGTCACGTGATTCATTTATTTATACACATGTCCCACCCACTTTTTAAAACAAAGTTACGCCACTGGTAATACCATGTTTCACAGAATTTCAACTAAAAACGCTGACTGGATGAAGAAATGGCTTACTTACTCTGGATATTTACCCAAACACACCTAAATAGATTATCAAGGGACATTATGTTTGCTCGGTACATTTCAATGGACGACTATTTTGAAAAAATGGAATTTGCCACACGGACCATAATGTGCTGAAGGATACGGCTATCCCATCGATACCACAGACAGGACAAGTGGATCACCTGCGGCTGAGGTAAGTGTTCCGTTATGTTTTTAGATGACCTACTGTAACAGTGCCATTAGCCAGAGCTAATGTAACGTTAGTGACACTATATGATTAGGGTATGAATATGTTTTTATCTTGATGCGGTGCGGACGCGCTTGGAAAAAAAACGAGCACGTTCACCGCGTTGAACTTGCACCCTGCGCGCGGTGCGCCTAGTAGCCTAAATTTGAAATAACCATGGAAATAACGAACTTGAGCGTGCAAAAGGGTACGATAGGCTGTGAGTTCATTGTGCAAAAACAATTTGTGCTATTACTTTCCCCGTACTCTATCCTATAGTAATGCAATTATACTGTATATTATATACTGTTGAATACATTTGGTTCAGCTAATAAATTGCATTTAAAATATATTGATTTATGTAATAATAATTATTTATTTATGTGATATTTATAAATCTGGGTGCGTTTTTGGTTGGAAATCAATGAAACATGGTACCTGGTCTCCCTTGTTTATTGTCACAGCTCATACAATAAAGCAAACACCCATGATAAACCATGCTTTTCTATCTAACGTTAGTAATTGCTGACTCTTTACTCCAACACTGAGCGAACTGCTCCTCGTCACGGTGCGTCTCAGGTGATGGTTATCACTCTGCCCAAGTAGCAGTGCTTCGCCTTCAGAAAATATAGTATTTATACGGTTAAAAGATGTCTGTGTCTCATATGGCCTTGATATTTGCACACTCTGTGACTATACAAACCACAACATGTAAATAGGAAAACGTTTGCGTTATTTTGTCACTCATTTGGATTACTATGAAAGTGCAACCATTCACATTCAAGTAGTTAAGAAGCCTACTAGAATATGTAGAAGAGGGGATGGAGTTATATCTGCAACTTGTATTGATCTGATATTTACAAATATTTCTGAGCTGTGTTCCAGTGTAGCTTCCATTCCAGTGGGTTGTAGTGATCACAACCTTATTGTTATTGGAAGGAAAACAAAAATACCAAAAACGGGTCAGAAAATTGTTTTCAAGAGAGTTTTTAAAAACTTTAATGAAAACAATTATTGTAATGAAGTAAGAGGGGTGGACTGGTCTGAAGTTTTACGAAAAGAAGATCCGGATCTTGCTTTGGGTGAGTTTGATAATGTATTACTCCCCATTGTAAATAAATTTGCACCAATTAAGAAGTTTAATGTGCGGAATTTTGTGTCTCCGTGGTTGGATCAGGAATTAAAAACACATATGATTGAGAGAGATAGAGCTAAGGCAGATGCTGTAAAATCAGGTAGTGAAAGAGAATGGGGTAAATATCGTAAATTAAGAAACTTTGTTACAATGTTGAATAAAGTCAAAAAGAAAAAGTATTATTATAATAGAATTAGTAGTAATAATATTGACAGTAAGACAATTTGGAAGGTTCTTAATCAGCTTATGGGCAAAAGTGGTAGATCGACACCTTCTTTTTTAGAGGCTGAGGGAAAATTCATTACTAAACCAAGTGAAATTGCTAATTATCTGAGTGGTTATTTTAGTGATAAAATTCAGAAATTACAAAATAATATGATGACAATTGATAACTATGTAGAGCATTCATCTGAGCTTATTACTGAAAAGCTGATGGTGAATAAATCATGTAGTTTTCATTTTGAAAACGTCACTATGTCTACAGTAGAAAGATTAATAAGATCAAGCAAGGATAAACCAGCAGGTATTGATAATTTGGATGTAAGATTGCTTAAACCTGTGGCAGATGTCTTGGCCCTACCTATCTCACATATTATTAATTTAAGTTTGAAGAAATCAGTATGCCCAGCTCAGTGGAAAATTGCAAAGATAATCCCATTGCCTAAAAATCACAATAAGAATTTTTCAGGGAAGAATAGTAGACCGATAAGTATATTACCCACCCTAAGTAAAATTATGGAAAGAATAGTATATGCTCAAATTCAAAACTATTTTAGTATAAATGACTTGAACACAGCTCATCAACATGCCTATAGGAAGGGATATTCTACAGCTACAGCGTTAACACAAATGACTGATGAATGGCTGAAAGAAATTGATGCAGGAAAGATAGTGGGCTCTGTTTTACTAGATTTCAGTGCTGCTTTTGATATTCTGGATCATAAATTGTTAACTAAAAAATTGCACTGTTATGGTTTTGACAGGGATTCTGTTGCATGGATTGATAGTTATCTTACCAATAGAAAATATTGTGTATATTTCAATGGAGGTTTCTCAAAAATGAGAGTTATGAGTTGTGGAGTGCCACAGGGGAGTTGTTTGGGGCCGCTTTTATTTTCAATATTTACTAATGATTTACCTTTAGTTTTAACCAATGCATCCATTGCTATGTATGCAGATGATTCCACCATATATTCATCAGCGTCTACATCAAGAGAGCTTGAAGAGACTCTAAATGAAGAGTTAGTGCGTATTAGGAGATGGGTTAATGTAAATAAATTGGTACTTAATATAGAAAAAACAAAATGTAGTGTATTATGTTCTAAGAGGGTAGGCAGAGTAGAGCCATTATTACAATTAAAACTAGATGATATAGAAATAGAACAGGTTACAGAAGTTAAGTTACTTGGTGTATTGATTGATAGCCGTATATCCTGGGCAAATCAGATTGATGAAATGTTAAAAAAAATGGGGAGAGCGATGGCTGCAATTAGGTATTGTAAAATATATTTACCAAGACATTTGATTAAACAATTAATGGAAAGTTTGGTTCTCTCTCAGTTAGATTATTGCTCAGTTATATGGTCCAATACATCAGAATATAATCTTAATCGATTACAGGTGGCACAAAACAAAGCTGCCCGTATAGTGCTTAATTGTTCATATAGGACCAGAGTTTGTGATATGTTGAATATGTTAAACTGGTTACCAGTGAAAAGTAGGTTACATTATTCTCTTCTTGGTTTTGCAAGAAATGTTATAACAACAAGGACTCCTGGTATTTTATTTAATAATTTTAAGTTTTTCCAGGATGGACATGATTATGTTACACGTCAGTCATCAGCAGGAAAATTTATCTTGCCTGGTTATAAAACAGGAGCTGGTCAGAGAACATTACACTATAGGGCCATGGTAGCATGGAATTCATTACCTAGTTTTTTGGTGAATGAAGCTAGTAAGAGGGTCTTTAAAATTAAACTGAAATTGTATGTATTTACTCAAGTTTGTATATGATTTCTTATTTTTTATTTATTTATTTTTTTCTGCTTTGTTAAAGAATTTGTTATGTAAGTGAAAGACTGTGAACCTAAGTATAAGTGGGCTCTTAGTTCTTAGTTCATGATGTTGATTTAAATTTAACCAACTTAAATTAAGGAATATTTTATAGTTCATCTCTACTCAATGTTTTTTGTTTATGGATGTTTGTTGTATGGTTTATGGTCAGTTTGTTGTATGAATGTATGTTTAATTTGTAAAAAAAAAAAAAAAAAATTATATGTAATAGTGATTTTTGACCACAGGAAGAACAGCACTCATATGAATATGAGATAGCTGATTGTTGGATCAATAAACAAATCAAATCAAATCACATCCAGCCTTTGTGCTAAGCTAGGCTAGCGGTGGGTGCGTCAAACAGACTTATAGCACGCACGGAGATGAAAAAGGAACATGGACTTATCTAACTCTGGGGGATAAGGTGAATAGGCTAAAGTCCCAAAAAGTCGGAGTGTTCCTTTAACTTAAAATTTACATAAATAAACCGTATTTCATTAACTGATATAATGTTAATTTACCAACCTATTGCAGTATTAAAATCTGTTCTGTACCATTGTAATATACTGACAACAGTCATCACAGCAGTGATGAGAGTCACATGATAAATCAAAGCTCTTCACAAGCAGTCTTCCACAAGCAAGTTAAAGTTACTATTAGTTACTACAAGTTACTATTAAATAGAAGCTGCACGGTGTTATTCGCACAAACATTAAAGACCATCATGGTGACGCACATTAAAATTAAACATTAATTTAACAACATTAAATGTTACATAAATCCCTTATGTAAATAACTGATTAGACTTTCTAGACTTTTTGACAAACTTTCTGTCAACCAATTAACAATTTTGCACTGTAGCATCTTTTAAAGTTAAAATCACGATCATTTTTTTTTACAGTGAACAGTGCAAATGTTTGGGTTTGGTCAATGTGAAACATGTATTGTTATATCCACCTTCACAGTCTTACTCACATCCGTGGGAGTTACGATGTGAAAAAGCCTCTTGACATCGGGACTGTTGCTATAGAGTGAAGCATGGGGTGGATCAGTGATGATTTGGATGTCTATACTAACGTAGTGTGTACAGCCTATCATCCAGACCGTGTTTACTTGTCTGGTTGTTGTTTGGCTGTATTTGATTCTGTGAAAATAAATGGTAAAATAGTCATCTCTGGCTTTGAGGACTTTAGATGGCTGTAATAATTTAATATATAAAAATATTATTTGTTCAGTCTGTTATCCAGGTCGTTTTCACTTGTCTGGTGGATTATGGTGGATTATTTAATTCTGAGGATAATTTAGTCTGGTTCTTATCCAACTCAACAGGGTTCTATCTACAATGTCAGGCCCCATCAGATTCAGGTGCTGGAACAGGAGGTTCAATCTCTCTTGGTGAAAGGGCGTAGAATGTCTTCCCGGAAGAGACAGTGGGTTTTACAGCCGGTACTTCATAGTTCAAAAGAAGGATGCGGAGTCCCATTTTAGATCTTTGTCAGCAAAAACGTACTCTGGTATTCATAATCATAACATGCAATTTAAAAGTATCATAGTGTAATGTAGCCTGGATGCCAGCCGCACTTATACCCACCCACAATATTGAGGATGGGAAGTTCGGTCTGGACTTGATCCGTTGTGAAGCAGAGAACTGCGAACTGCGAGCCATTTGTCGATCCAAGTGAGTCCAGAGGCATTTTCATTCCTGGTTCGGTTGAAACACGCCACATAATCCCAGCCCAATGGAGCAGAATCAGACTCATATTTTTCTGACTAGAATCTGAGCATGACGACGTCAGGCTTAGTGGAATGGGTGATCTTTGTTATTTTCTGTTTTTGGGTGGGTTTGATACATGTTTCAGTTCAGTCTCCTGTGTTTAAGTTTGGTTAGATGGTGTTTCATTGATTTAACTGTAATTTGCACCTGAAGTCAACTCCGTTGATTAGTTTGCCTATGTATTAATAGCCTTGGTTTTAATTCCTTGGTCTTTGTCCGTTCCCATCATGAAAGTGTGGGTTGTTCTGTTTCTGTTTTTTTTTTTTTTTTTAATATTTAGATTTCTGGAAAATTAATGAACAGTTGCAATTAAATCCTACAATTTATTCTACCCTGCTTAAACCACATTCTGACTGAAGAACGGATTTAGCCGCAGTGAAATTAGGCCTAACTAATCGTTAGTCGACTAGAAGTGGCCTTTTACATGATGATGCAGTGGTCAACTAAAAACGGAAGACTTTATAGACCCCTTTTCAGTTGGTAAACATGGTGAAGTTTTTTTGTGGGCGGAGCTTAGGTGCAGGATCCCTCTGGCCGCTAGTTAGCAAGGATTGTTAGCTTGTTTTTTAACAATGACTGGAGAAAATCCGATATTATCTTAATGTGTAAGGTCACTCAGTGTCCAGGACCGCGATTGTTATTTCCAAAAGTTATTTTTAACGGACGGAACCAGATTGGCCGACCTGTAGCCGCCTACACGCTCACTCAATGCATGGATGATCTGACAGGATTAACGTACGTTACCTCGGTTGAGTGGCCTGACTTCTACACCTACCTTATAGAGAAACCGATCGTATATATGGTCCTGTACAAGACTTGTGTGTACGATCCGCAGTTCTGCCGAGCCAGCGCCGAGACCATGACAATGTAAAGAGTGACATTACAGTGCTATTTTAATGATGTTAATATTTTCTAGAAATAAAAGTTCCAGATACAGCATATTCATGTTTTATCAATTCTTGCACCAAACAACACAACAAGATGACATTTAATAATAGAAACAATAATTTAAGCTCTAAGCTTTATTATGTAGCTGAATCTGTGCTGTTTTGTATTGGCCGCCTCCAGTTTTCTACATATGTGTCCAGGGTCTATATGTGTTTTGGAAGTTAATTTACACAATTTAGAACTACAAAAAGCACAAAAAGAACTACAAAACGACCACAAAAATAACCACAAAATTTGACTACTTTACGTCAAGCGCTATAAAAGTCATTATTTCGTTTTTCTTTGTTTCTGATGTCGCAATACATCATCCTTTCATGAAATCATGTAACACTCAACAATCATGCTGTAAAACGAGCTTGTGTGCGACGGCAGGCTGCGGTAGGCTAAATTATTTACGACAGCGGTAATGGACAATTTTGTTTCCATTTTTTTCGTTTTTGCATTTTTTCCTTTTTTCGAAACAACTTAAAAAAGCCAACTTTTTGGTCATACAGATAAGAGGAATACATAAACTGTAAAGGGTCTACTTTTATTTTAGTAAACTCACAATAAAAAGCAAATGCTGTGTCGACAATAAACAGGATGCACATTCTGCCACCTTGAGCGTGTCAAAATATAAACCAAAATTCAGCGTGAACTTGCCTCACAGACATGATAAATATGTCAATAAAAATCTTGAACTAATTGTCAGCCAATTCAAGTGGAAAACAAATATTCTCCGATTATGTAATCCATAGACATGCAATATCGCATCCACTAGCCTACTGCTAAAATGATGAGTCAGCATTGTCAGCTTAATCTCTGCAACCAAAAACACGAAAGAAAAGTCAATTAGGATTGGAACTGAAACTCCCTGCTTTGGGTAAATTTACTTAATTTAATTTTTAGAGATAATTTTTCATGGAAAAAAAGGTTTGCTGTTTTTTTAAGTCATTAATTCAGAAAAAAACAGAGCAAAAACTTTGTTTCCATGAAAAATGATCTTGTATTGCTGAGATAATTAACTTGTTAATTCAGAAAAACAGAGCTAAAACTTTTTTCCATGAAAAATTATCTCGTTTTTCTGAATGAATTATCTCATTAATTCAGAAAAAACAGAGTAGATTTTTCTCTTCAAGTGAATGCAATACGCTTCCGTAATATACTACAATTATGGTTGCAACAATGAAATTGCCTAAATTTTCAGTGAGATCAAAATGAGTAAAAATTATGACAGGATTCTCTCCCTTTAACATCTGTGTGTATTTGTGTGTAGGGGCTGGTGTGTTCTTCTTGTCTTGTGCCGAGGCCGAGCAGATCAGTTTTCTGTTTGACTGTATTGTTCGTGGCATTTCCCCATCCAGAGGCCCTTTTGGACTGAAGCCACTGCTGCCAGGTCAGTGCTATTTGACTGTGACACGCACAGTATGTGTCATTTTATCAGATAAAAGCCTCATCTGTTGCCAAACTCCTACAGCTTTCAAGCTACATGCATCAAACTTTGATTAGTCTGTCTGTTTTCAGTGTCTGTCTCTCTGAGGTTTTCATATATTCAAATTACATTAGCCTTTGTAGTCTTTTGTAAACTTTCAGAGAAAGCTTTTTTTAAGAAAACGTTCAAAGTTTGTTTTGGCAAACTTTGAGTTTTCATGGTAATATCAAATCAATTCAAACTATGTCATGATCCCTCTGTGAAAAAGAAGTTCCCTATCGAGGGAACTCAAACTGCGTCCAAGTGACACTTTGGGGGAACGCCCCTCAGCGTAGCGTCTCTGAAGCATGAATGAAACTAAGCCAATCTCCGATTGGATCAACGTGATGACGTGATGTGTGACGACACATAGGCGGAAGCATATATAAGGAACCGGCACACACAACATGTCAGCTTTCTGTTCTTCAGCTAAGCGCTCTCTGTGACTGTCAGTCTTATTTATTGTTTGTCTGTCTAAGCATATCTCCCTAAAATCTAAATAATGGCGAGTGTGAATTTCAGGCGGTGTGTGCACCCTTGCCCTCGCTACATCACGGGCGGGGACACACACCAACTGTGTACACATTGTCTGGGAAGGCAGCACGCGCAGGCAGCTCTCGAGGGAGCTGCTTGCGAGCATTGTGAGGCTTTACCGCTCCGCGTGCTGCGTTCCCGGCTGGCCCTTTTCAATGAAGAGGGTCAGCCTCGTGAGCCCCGTGGTGCGGGACCCGCGTCCGCCGAGGCGGCGCGGCGACGCTCTTCATGGGGCTCGCAAATGGATCTGTCTGGGGATCCCGAGGCTGCTGAGGCACCTTCTCGGGATTCATCGGACAGTTCCGATGCCCTCGAGCCTCGCGCAGAAGCCCGCTCGGCGGCTTCTTCTGCGCGAGTCGAGGATCCGATGCTTGAGCTGTCTGCTTCCGAGGAGGTGGACGTGCTCAGCATCGAAGGGGGCGGGGACTTCGGGGATGACTCGCCACCCCGTGTCCCCGCATATGAGGAGCTGGTAGAGGTTGTTTCCCGTGCAGTGGCTCATTTAAAGATCGATTGGCCACAAGAAAAGCAGGAAGTGCAAGTTAAAAGCAAATTAGATGAGCGCTTCCTGCAGCACAGGGGACAACCTCATCATCGGGGCTTACCGTTTTTTCCCGATTTGCATACTGAGGTGTGTAAATCGTGGAAGAAACCCCATTCTTCTCGTGTTTCCAATCCCACTATATTAAAATATAGTAATATCATGGGGGCACGAGAGAATGGTTATGGGATGATGCCGCGGGTTGAACAGCCTTTGGCTAATTATTTATCACCTGAGTCGGCATCATCCTTTAAAGCCCCGGTGCTGCCCACCAAGCCATGCAGAGAAACATCTTCACTGGTGGGCAGGGCATATATGGCTGCGGGTCGGGCTGGTGCGAGTCTTCACACCATGGCGCTTCTCCAAGCGTACCAGGCCGACCTTCTTAAGGATATTGATGAGGGCGAGGGACCAACTCCGGAGGATGTGGCGGAGTTGAGGAAGGTCGCTGATTTGTCTCTCCGAGTCACCAAAGAGACGGCCCGCGCTGTCGGTCGCTCCATGGCGGCAATGGTGGTCTCGGAGAGACATTTATGGTTAAATCTGACGGGCATCAGGGAGAAAGACAGGGCTTTCCTCCTTGATGCCCCGATTTCGCCTTCTGGCCTGTTCGGCGACGCTGTTAATACCGTTGTCGACAGGTTTCAGGAGGCGAAAAATCAATCAGCGGCCTTCAAACAATTTCTCCCTCGTCGCTCAGTATCCGGGAAGTCTGCCCCCAGTGGGCAGTCGCAGCCTCAGCCAGGTACCAGCTCCTCCACCTACAGGCAGGTTCTGAGAGAGAGCGTCGCGTCTAGAGCCCCCCCTCAAGGAGCTTGGGGGCATAGACGGCGCTCTCAATCTAAGCCGCAAGCCAAGCAGGGCGACCTGAGGGCCGTCCTGCAGGCTAAGAAAACATCTAAGAGGTCCTAGCAGTGCTAGGATCTCTGCGGGCGGCCCCACCCGTGATGGAGCGACTGAGGTCGTCTCCCTCGCGGAGCCCGCAGGAAATCGATGTTGTTCTCCCGCCGTCAAGTACGTTTCGGGACGCATCGGTTTCCAGCGATCACAAGCTGCTTTGTCCGCCCCACGAGCCTGCGGACGGGCAGCGATTGCGTTCGCCCATCGAGAATCGTTTTCGGTCCAGTCCTGCCGGAGATTCGTTTCAGGCGGTCGAGAACGAATCCCGATTAATACCCGAAACCAGGCTCGAGAGCCTGGTTCCCTTGGCGAAATATTTCGATGCATGGAAAAATCTAGCGAATATTTCCCCGTGGGCGCTGCGCACGATACAATACGGGTACAGGCTGCAGTTCGGGTTCCACCCACCCAGATTCAACGGGGTGGTCTGGACTGTAGTCAACCCGACGCAGGGTCGGGTATTGGAACAGGAAGTAAACTCCCTGCTGGCAAAGGGGGCCATAGAGCATATTCCTCCACTAGACAGGGAGTCCGGGTTTTACAGCCGCTACTTTATAGTTCCCAAAAAAGATGGGGGGTTGCGTCCGATCATAGATCTCAGATATCTGAACCGCTCTCTGAGGAGATTCAGGTTCAAGATGCTCACTATTCCCATGATCGTGAGTCAGATCCAATCCGAGGATTGGTTCGTCACGATAGATCTGAAGGACGCATACTTTCATATATCCATCCTTCCATCCCACAGGAAGTTCCTGAGGTTCGCTTTCGGGGGCGAAGCGTACCAATATCGGGTTCTTCCATTCGGCCTAGCTCTCTCTCCCCGCACATTCACCAAATGTATGGATGTAGCTCTAGCACCTCTGAGGCTCCAGGGCATCAGGGTGCTCAACTATATAGACGACTGGCTGATTTTGGCCCAGTCTCAAGAGCTGGCGGTTCAGCATCGAGATGTTGTTCTTGCCCACATCCAGAAACTGGGGTTGAGACTAAACACGAAGAAGAGCGTGTTGATACCAGCCCAAAGGACTACGTTCCTGGGAGTGGTATGGGATTCGGTCGTAATGCGGGCACGATTGTCGCCTGCGCGAGTCGAGTCCATTCTGGCCACAGTGGCTGGGATAAAGCTAGGCCAAGCCGTCACTGTCAAGCATTTCCAGAGAGTGCTGGGACTCATGGCAGCAGCGTCCAACATCATTCCATTTGGCCTGCTGCACATGAGGGCCCTCCAGTGGTGGTTAAAAACCAAGGGGTTCTCCCCGAGGGGAAACCCGTTCCGCACAATCAGAGTTACGCGCAGATGCCTTCGTTCTCTGGTTATGTGGAAGAAAGCTTGGTTCTTGTCCCAAGGTCCAGTGTTGGGAGCGCCATGTCGCCGGAAAACCGTTTCGACAGACGCTTCCCTCACGGGCTGGGGCGCGGTCATGGACGGCCGCTTCACGACAGGCCTATGGCGGGACCATCATTCCTCCTGGCACATAAACTGCCTGGAAATGTTGGCGGTCTCCCGGGCTCTGAGGAGCTTCCTGCCGGACCTCAGAGGTCATCACGTCCTCGTGAGGTCAGACAGCATGTCAGTGGTGGCCTATATAAACCATCAGGGGGGCCTGAGGTCTCGCCCTCTATGCAGACTGGCGCATCAGATCCTCCTGTGGTCCCAGGGGAAACTGTTGTCTCTGAGAGCAACATACATCCCGGGAAGTCTAAATCAGGGAGCAGACGTCCTGTCGAGACAGGGGCTGAGGCCCGGGGATTGGAGACTTCACCCCGAGGTGGTGGAGTCGATATGTCAGAGGTTCGGCCCTGTGGAAGTGGACCTGTTTGCGTCTCGAGAGACGACCCACTGTCCGCTGTGGTTTTCCCTCACCCCTCCAGCCCCACTGGGGCTGGATGCTATGGTGCAGACGTGGCCGAGGCTGCGTCTGTATGCATTTCCCCCGATCGCTCTGCTCCCGGGAGTTCTGGAAAGGGTCCGTCGCGACGGGATCAGTCTACTGTTGGTAGCCCCGTTGTGGCCGGCCCGAGTATGGTTCTCGGACATAATATTGCTCCTAGACGGCCCTCCGTGGGAGATTCCCCTCAGGAGGGACCTGCTGACACAGGCGGGCGGCTCAATATTTCACCCTCGGCCGGAGTTATGGAAACTGTGGGTCTGGCCCCTGAGGGGGCACAGTACCTAGAGGCCGGCCTGTCAGCTGGAGTAGTGGAGACCATACTCAGCTCTAGAGCTCCCTCCACGAGGAAACTGTATGGTTTAAAGTGGAATGTGTTTATTGATTGGTGTAGGAGGCGTGAGGTTGACCCAGTTAACTGCCCAGTGGCTTCAGTGCTGGAGTTCCTCCAAGATCGCTTCTCCTCTGGTCTTACCCCGTCCACGCTCAAGGTGTACGTGGCTGCCATTGCGGCTTTCCACGCTCCGTTGGGTGATGGGTCTCTGGGGAGACACCAATTGATCGTACGTTTCCTCCGTGGAGCTTGGAGGATGAGACCTGCGGCTCGTACCAGGGTTCCCTCTTGGGACCTGGCAGTAGTTCTAGAAGGATTGGCTGAGGCCCCCTTTGAGCCACTGGAGTCGGCTGAGGCCAAGAACCTAACGCTGAAGGTCGCTTTTCTGTTGGCCATCACTTCTCTGAGGAGGGTGGGAGATCTTCAGGCGCTCTCCATATCTAACGAGTGCCTGGAGTTTGCTCCAGGCAACATTAAGGCCATCCTTCACCCTAGGCCTGGCTATCTGCCTAAGGTGCCATCTAATGTGGCACGGCCTACGGTTCTGCAGGCATTTCATCCCCCACCTCACCTGACGGCGGATGAGGAGAGACTTCATAGGCTCTGCCCTGTCAGAGCACTAGGGATATATATTCAGAGGTCCTCTTCATGGCGGAAGGCGGACCAGTTGCTGGTATGTTTCGGGTCGCCCAAAAAGGGGTTTCCGGCCTCAAAACAAACCATCAGCAACTGGATTGTCAATGCGATTTCCACAGCTTATCAGGTGCGCGGTATGCCTTCTCCTTTGGCTGTGAGGGCCCATTCCACTAGAGGCATAGCATCCTCTAGGGCCCTTCTCGCAGGGGCCCCCATCCAGGAAGTCTGCGATGCAGCTGGATGGGCTACCCCACATACCTTCATTAGGTTTTACAGCTTAGACATTCCGTCGACACCCGGCTCTCTTGTGCTCGCGTCCTGAGTGTGCCTGTGAGCAGCTTCACACCAGGACAGGCAGGGCGCGTTGTGGCGTAGTGGGTACTCGTTCCCCCAAAGTGTCACTTGGACGCAGTTTGAGTTCCCTCGATAGGGAACGTCCTCGGGTTACGACTGT